>NC_088345.1:29785000-30085000 GCF_036884655.1 Musa acuminata AAA Group | reverse complement strand
CTGTGTATTTACACCCAAGGGCCTCTAGGGTGCCTAAAGAGATGAGATTTTTTTTTTAATCAGGAACATGTCTAACATTAGTGAGCGTCCTCACAATACCATCATGCATTTTAATTCGGATTGTGCCTCTACCAATAACATCACATGCGGCATTATTGCCCATCAAAATAATTACACCATTATAAGATTCATATGTGGAAAATAAATCCCTATTGGGACACATGTGATAAGAACAACCTGAATCTAAAATCCATTCATTTTTAGACCTCGTCCTATCATCAATAGCAGAAAAAATATTTCCAACATTCTCATCAGTTACTACACTAACTTCAGTGGATTTAGTAGTTTTTTCAACAAAATTTTCCTTTTGCTTTAATTTATTTTTCAATTTAAAGCAATCAGATTTAATGTGCCCCATTTTATAATAATATCTGCATTCCAAATTTCTATGTCTAGATTTAGATCTAGATTTAGATCTATTACTATCAAATTCTCTTTTATCCATTCTACCCCTAACAACCAGACCCTCAGCCTGATTCTCTCTATTTTCCCCAGTGATATTCCTGTCTATCTGCTCCTTAGATTTCAGTGCAGATTTAATTTCTTGATACAAAACTGTTTCTTTTCCATAAATCAAAGTATCACGGAAATGCTTAAAAGATTGGGGAAGAGAACACAAGAGTAACAAAGCCTTATCCTCATCATCAATTTTTGCATCTATATTCTCCAAATCCATAACCAAAGAATCAAACTTATCAAGATGTGAGAGTATAGATGTACCTTTAGTCATCCGAAGCATATATAGACTCTGCTTCAAGTAGAGACGATTCTCCACTGTCCTCTTCATGTACAAGGCTTTAAGCTTGTCCCACATGCTCTTAGCCGTAGTCTCCGTAGCTACCTCCCGTAAAACCTCGTCAGAGAGATTTAGAATGATGTTTGATCGGGCCTTCTTATCCATACCCGCAAGCTCTTCTTTTGACATATCATCTGGAATGCTCTCGGCTCCCTATAGTACCAAATCAACTCCGTCTTGAACCAGAATGGCCTCCATCTTGAGTTGCCATAAGCCGAAGTTGACATTTCTGTCGAATTTCTCGACAACAATCTTTGTTATTGTCATCGTTGCCAAAATATCCCAGAACCAGGCTCTGATACCAGTTTGTTAGAGCTAGCCTCAGGAAATTTACCACAAGGTAATTTTGGCAACCCAACAAAGACAATAAAGTGGAAGAATAAAAGAAGTGACAAGAACACCAGATTTACGTGGTTCAATCAATTGACTTTGACCTACATCCACGGACGAAAGAGGAGCAAATCACTACTATAAAAGGGATAATTATAAACGTCTTAGGAAGATGTTCCTAGGCCATAAAACACCCGAAAATACTAAACAAAAAAAAACCCAAAGTATAAGTCCAAACTATTTAACTGAGTATGGACTTAAACCAAAGTAAATACTTAGGTTTTCTTGTGGTGCCTGTGGTGCTGCTTGTGGCGCCTGTGGTGCATCTGACTTCAAAGCCCAGGTCCTTATTTATAGTTCCAATACGAGACAATAAGTCTGATTTTCCCGATGTGGGACTATGGGACTTGCCAAACTAACATATAGTGGTTCGGTCATCGTGACCTACACCCACTCTCGATTCCTCCTCCGTTGAGGCCATCGATGATCACTGACAGTCTTCCTTTAATGGGCGAAAACCAACCACCCTCTTATAATGCTTTTTCCTTTTCACGGGTTTAGAAGATAACCCTTACAAGTCTCACATCTCTCTTGAATGATCACAAAGCTAGGAGGAGGACACTTACCAATTTTACAACCTAAGATCTCAAGAGTTTTGTTCACACTTTCATTGCTCTTTCATGCAGAAAAGAGATATTTATAGACTCCAAATGACTTCAGAAATAGAGCCAAAAAAGTCTCATCCCGAGTTTCCTAGGTATTGGCAGTACCACCACTCAATTTGGATGGTACTATTGCATGACAGAACATCGAAGATCGGGCTCTTCAATACCTCTACCTAACAGGGTAGTACCACAGTTTGGTAGCAATAACTACCAGAGCCTCAAGTGGTACCACCGCCTGACATAGCTCCAAGTGACTGAATGAGAAATCCAACCAGCCCAATTCAACCTTATTAAAGACCTAGTTGGCCCCTAATCAAGTTAATAGAATTTCTACTAAACTAACTCAAATTAAAATCCTAACTATAATAGTTAAGGCTAAAACAATTACTCTATTTATAATTTAAGTTGTCATGCACGTTAATGGTTCAACTAAACTCTCGGTGAACTTCTGGCGAGCTTTCGGCAAACTCTCGATAAACCTCCGATGAGCTTTCGGCGAACTCCCAGTGAGCCTTCGGTGAGCTTTCGACGAACTCTCAGTGAACTTCCAGCGAGTTTTTGGTGCATCGATGATCCTTTGATGTATCCCCCGATTCATCTGGCCCGATGCTCGAGCATTGACTCCGGCCCAACTTCGATTCTACTTTAATCATTTCGCCTTTTTCATGATCGTAGTTAATCCTGCATCACTTATCTCAATACATGGATTATATCACTAATTTATCAATTGATTTTATCATCAAAATCTGAGATTTAACAATCTCCCCATTTTTGATGATAATCAATTGATGACAGAGTTAACCTTAACTCTCCCTATATATATACCATATTGAGATAAAATAAACTTATATTCAAAAGGAATCATAACCTTTGAATATAAGTGAAACTTATTTTGAACATAGTGATCAAATATAATATATCATATCAAAATTTTATACGCATTAATATAGTTTCAAACTATCAAAATGTAACATGCATAAGTTCATCACTATTAAAATGTAACATCTCCCCATTTTTTATGATGACAACCAATTGATGATGGAGTTAACATTAACTCCTGGAGTTTAAATAAATCCTCCTATCAATATGCCTTATTGATAGAAACTCTTGGATTCAAAAATCCAAGCAAACATGTCATGATCAAATCATGCATGACATCAACATACTTCTCCTCCTTTCTGATCAACAAAAAGGAGAAGTTCAATTCTCATGTGTTTAGACATAACAGTTTCAAATCGTTGCATAATAAATCTCAAGTTTAATCATCATGCAATCTAGCAAAAAATTTAGAGTTTTACATCATGTAAGCTAGCAATATTTAAGATGTTCAAGAAGGCAACTTTTGCTTCTTGAAATATGCATGTTAGCAATCTTTGCTTCTCTTTTGAGATGAGTAAGCTAACATGTTCTTGCATTTTCTTGACTTGTGCAAGCTAACAAGTTTGCCTCTTTTCATTATGTGCACGCTAGAAATTCTTTCTCCCCTTTTGTCATTGGCAAAAGGAGAGGAATAACAAAACAATGGCGCAATTCATCAATTTTCAAATTATGACAAGAATAAAGTGTCATTCTTATTTCAATATATCATAATTGAGATAAACCTTGAATTTAATTCAAGTCAATGCAATTTTAATCATGATTCTCATACATGATATGCAATAGATCAAATAATAATTTCATAAGTATTGCATGCGTCACTTTTGAATAAGCTACCAACTTTACTTCCTAGAATGTTTTTTTTTCCTTGCAATTTGTGAGCTAGCAAATATTTGCTTCCTTTGTAATAACGCAAGCTAACAAAACGTTACATTATTTTACAACATGGAAGCTAACAATTTGAGATGTTCAAGAAGCAAGTTCTTTCTTCTCTTTTGAGAAGTGTAATTTTTACTTTCTTCTTGAAGTATGCAAGCTAGCGAAATTTGCTCCCCCTATGTCATTGTCAAATAAAAGAGAATAACAATACAATAGTGTAATTTATTTTCTTTTACTATAATCTTCAAATCATGATAAGGGTTAAGTATTAACCTTATTTCAATATGTTTGTGCATACTTATAATTTCAATTTACAACATGCATAATTTTGAAACTTTAAATTTTATTTTTCATGCACGATACCGAAATATAAATCAATCATTATTATGAGCATATCATATATGATACTAAAACATTAAAATTTTTAAGCATTTATCAATATTTTGATTATGATACCAAGCATTCATCATTTAGAGCATTCATAATACACATTATATGGAATACATCACATATATCATTATAATAAAAAGCATAATATTGCATGCATTCATATTCTCACATGAAGAATATCAAGAAAAACTTGGTGATGAGATATTACTTGATGAATACAAGGAATTATACATAAAAATTATATCATGAGAGATAAGATCATGTAAATATCAAAAGACATGATTCATATATTAAATCTCCTCTTAAATAAAATACCAAGAAGAATCGTAGGAGAACGATTAATGAAAAATTTTGATTCATAATAAATCTTAATTTGTAAATATCAAGGAATCAAGATCATAACTTGATAAAAAATTATTCAAATTTAAATCATCAAAATCATTTTCAAAGTCCAAGAGATTCATAAAAATGATATAATGGATTCATCAAAATCAATAAGATAGAGAAAAATATTTTTTAAGAAAAATATTTTCCTCTTTTTAGTTGTTTCAATTCATATGATTTTATTTCATTAAAGCATGTCTTTTTTCATTTATGCCAAATAAAAATATATATCATCAATCGTTTATGATCGAAAAATAAATTTCGTCATAAAAACCATCAAGATCAATAAACCATAAATTACTTAAAAATTATCATGCATAATTTCAAAATTTATTAAGCATGATCATTATGACATCAAAACATGGTTTCAAAATATTTAATATTTTCAAGCTTTTATTGAACATAATTTTGAATGATTCTTATAGATATCTAAAACTTCTTTAGTTTTAATTTATATAATTGACTTTATATTAGCATGCCCAAATTTTTATTCTTATGTCAAAACCATACATCATGTTGAAAACCAAAGACAAGATTCATAAAAAAATCATTAAGCCTTCCATACAAAAGCCATGCATCGTCATTGAAAAGTAATATGAAAATCATCAAAATATACATTCTTACTTCTTAAGCACATATATAAGATTAATCTTACTAGGTGTACAATTTTTATATTTAACATTTTATTGCATTATCATAAAACATGCAGTTTTCATGATCATTTTCAAAATTACTAGAATGATAAGAATTATCCTAATTTTTGTATTTTCATTTTTAAACATGTAATTTTTTAAAAAAATAATTATTCTAAACAAAAAAAAATAAATGCATCATGAAAAGCATCAAGTAATTTTGAAATAAATTAGGGGGATTTCGATTCCCTTATCGTTGAAAGCAGTTAAGGCATAGTTTGCCACCTCGCCTTTGTTGGTTTTCTTATCGTTTTCAAATGAGCTCGATTCATCCCAATTTATGTTCTTCTTCTTGTATTCAAAGCAAATAGTTATGTTCTTTTTATTTTTTAATTTTTATTTCATTAACTTTTTAAATTTATTTGTGAGGAGTTCAAGTTCACCAGCTTATGCTCGAGTAGTCTTCAATTGTTCTATGTCCCAAATCCTTCATGTTATTTGGAAGGTGGTTCTCATGTTCGTCAAATACCACATTTGTTGAATCTCATATTTTGATAATGAAACCAATTGATATGTGTTTATGTTTTAATCTGCGTTCTGTGTTTATGTTTTTGTTGATGACAAAAGGGGAGAAGTATGTTGATGTCATGCATGATTTGATCATGATATGTTTGCTTGGATTTTTGAATCCAATAGTTTCTATCAATAAGGCATATTGATAGGGGGAGTTTATTTAAACTCCGGGAGTTACAGTTAACTCTATCATCAATTAGTTATCATCATTAAAAAGGGAGAGATTGTTGAATCTCATATTTTGATGATGAAACCAATTGATATGTGTTTATGTTTTAATCTGCGTTTTGAGTGATACAGGATGCTTCGATCAAGTTGAGATAATTAAAGTAGAAAAAATCAAGTTGTGCCAGAGGAGAACATGTCAAAAGATTGGACGTTGGATCGGTAGATCGGTCGACGTATTGATAAAAGGCTTCGGGCCATGGATTCGAGCATCGGGCCAAGAAGAGCAGATATTATGCTAAGGATATCAGAGTTGCAAAGTCAACTGGCCGATTGGGCAATAGGCCGCAAGAGAGGATGATGCGCCGAAGAATTAGACGAAGCGTCGAGGGACCAATGACATGCCGGGCAACTTGATTAATGCTCAGTATTAATTGTCTAGATCGAAGTGTGTTTTTACATATGCAGGATTAACTATGATAGTAAGGAATGAAGCAAAATGAAGTCCCAGAGTCAAGGACGCGACTACGTTGGGAGTTCGAGAGCTCGTCGAAAGTCCGGATGTTTGTTAGAAGTTTTGGAGGAACCAGTCGATAAGTCTTGGAGCATGCCAGAGAAGCTCATTAGAACTCACCAAGAAGATCGTCGTGAAGTCCAGGAGCTTGCCGAGAGATCGTGGGATATTCGCCGGAAGTTCACCGGAAGCTCATCGAAAGAATATACATAGGGACTTGTTTTGCTTAGCAAATGTCTTAGGATTTCATAGTTAGTATGTAATTGGGCTTGGATTTGGGCCAACCCAATTAGGGACTAGCTAGGCCCATGTAAGAATTATGTTGGTCCCAATAAGAAGCCCAAACAATACCCCAAGAAGTCTCACCATCGTGACACAATCTTCGAGATTGTGTCAGGCGGTGGTACCACTAGTCTGGGCTATTATACCACTCCTGGCAGGGTGCTAGGCGGTGGTACTACTAGTCTGGGTGGTGGTACCGCCCAGCACTGCACCCCAAGCAATGGTACCTCCAAACTGGGCAGTGGTACCGCCCAGGACAGTGTCAGTGTGATTGACACTAGGCGGTGGTACCGCCCGTGCCCGGGGAACCCGGGATGGGAAAGTTTTAGGCTCCAAGTTTGAATCAACTTGAAGCCTATAAATACCCCTCTCATCCCTGGTTAAAGCATACAAGTATTGAGAGTAAAAGGTATAGAAACGCTGTTGCAATCTTGTGTGAACTCCTCTCAAAGTTCTAAGGGTTAGAATAGTTTGAGAGATGAGTGAGTGGGGGTGTAAGGGTTATCTCTTAAACCCGGTAAAAGAAGAATTGAGTTGTAAAAGGTGGTTGGTATTTGCCTATTAAAGGAATGCCATTAGTGGATGTCGATGGCCTCGGCGGAAGAGGAATCAGAGGAGTGGATGTAGGTCACGATGACCGAACCACTATAAACTGTTGTGTTCTCTGGTTTACATTTCATTCTAGCTATTACCTTACTGCAAACTTCCTTAAGTGCTTACTGCCTTCAATTCATTACGTACGCTTTCAAGTTAAGTTTTCGAAATCGATTTTTTGTCGGAAACGATTTTATCGCAAAAGTTTTTGAAGACGTGATTTTTACCACTGCACTAATTCACACCCCCCCCCAAGTGCCGACCCCAACTCTTGATCCTAGCATAAACAACATAAGATTACAACATCAAAGTAAACAACATAAGATTGTAACTTCAAAGTAAGCACAATAAAAGAGAGAGATTTCGTCCACTTCTCCCCCTTTGTCATCAGCAAAAAGATATACACAGCTTATTCAGGTAATGGCAAGTAAAAATGTCTAAACAAGGTATTAAGCTATTGATGAATCTGCTACAACTTAGTTAAAATTTGATCTTGAGGTTGTTCAAATCTATCTTGACGTTATTCAAATCGATCCATTCGAGTCCCTATATCATCGGTAGATGGGATGGGACTTGCTCTGCTAGAGGTGTTGCCTCAAAGGTACCAATAGGAGGAGATTGATTACCCTTAAATATTGGTGTTTCAGGTTCTGGTTCAGGAGGAAGAGGATCAGTCCTTCTAGGTAATCTAGTCCATATCTTATTTCTGAATATGCACCTTAATCTTCGAAGTAGGTTTCTATTTATGACATTAAATCTATCTAGTTTCATAACTTCTTCGTCAGGTGGGATAACTATGTCATGAGCATGGATTAGTCTTATGATCAGGACACCATATGGAAGTATTATATCCTTTTCCAATAGTTCAATCATATTTTGTTGAATTAGGTAGCCAAAATAATTTTCATGTTCTTTCATAATCCAATATATCGTTCCTACTTCCATTTGGTTAACTTCATCATGATGATATTGTTTTGAAATTATAATGTTTATCAAGATGTGATAAAGTAGTTTAATGTCGAAAGGTAATAAATGTTCACAGCTTTTTGGAAGAATAGACAAATTAGGATTACCAAATATGGTTCCTAAGGCTTCAGAATAAGTGGTCCCAGATGATGCTTCATCTCATTGGCCTCTAAAATAATAACCTCTTTCTTTCTTTGTAATTCCTATGAGACTACAAATTACGCTATCCATAATGGGTATATAATATCCTAAGAGATACGTGGAAACCCTATCATTTTCCTCCACAATACAGATTATTATAGAATAATCTAACAAGTCTAGGATAGATAGGTTCAAATATTTGAAAGATTGGTAGGATATCTAGGTTAGCAAACTATTGAATAGGTTCCAAATTACTTAATTCCTCTAAATCAACATATTTACCCTTATGAACATTTATAGATTCTATGGTTAGAAATTTAAGGGCATGTTGATTAGAATCAAAAAGTAGGGAGTCATAGTTTTCATCTAATCTCCTCTTCCCTTTGTCCCTTGAGGATCTTCTAGAAGTCATAGAGACTACAATTATGAAGACAAATAAGAGACAAAAATAAGTAATACAAAGGGGGAATCAATTTGGTTTAGGGATTATCTTAGTAGTTTTTCCTTCTTGTGATCACCAAGATGGTGTTTGAGATTGATCCTTGATTTAGTAGAAAATGGAAAAAAATTTTGAGTTGCTAGAGGGAGAGCAAGAGGATCAAGAGGTTTGGGGCTCTTTGGAGAAGTGTAGAATGGGTTGGGGTCGGTTCTACCGTCAGCCCTAGCATGTTCTTTATATAGGGCAGGTTGCAGGCAATGGCACCGCTGGTTGGGCAGTGCTACAGCCTACAACCCGTGACTAGTTGGGCGGTGCCACCACCTACAGGAAGTGAGCACTACTTACATTGAGGTGTGGTGCTACCATTGTGTGGATCCTTCTTGCAAGATTTTATCATTATGAAGTGCACATACTCATTCACACAAACATCATAAATTCTATTTTTGTAAGAGAAGAAAATTTGCATCATATAAAATTGGCATCATATAAAATTCGCATTATAAGTTCATGATTCATATACGCATCATATAAAATTCATACGCAACCATCGTATAAAATTCGTATGATAAAGCTCATATAAAGTGATGCCTAATATCATGGTTATTAATATTACATCATGGTTATTAATATGATCTAATATTACATCATGGTTATTAATATGATCTCATATAAAGTGATGCCTAATATCAATATGTTTAGTTCTAGAGTGCTGAATAGGATTTTTCGTTAAACATATTACACTTGTATTATCACACTTTATAGGTATATTCTTCAGGTGAATTCCGTAATCTTCTAAAGTGTTTTTTATCCATATAACTTGAGCACAGCATGCACCTACTGCATGCACCTGATGGCATTAATTTTGTAAAATTACATCCCACCATGCATGATCAAAACTTCTCCTTATTTCATCATTGTAAACAAAAAACAAGAAGGGAAGAACATGATGGTGTAAAACATTTCAATCATATCAAGGCATACAAGCCATAAATACAAGGAAATCATATCATGAAAGATAAGACTACACAAATACCAAAAGACATGATTCATAAATAACTTTTTTAATAAAATGCAAGAAGTCATGGTGAACGATCTTGATTTACATAAAGTTTCAAAACATAATTGTCAAGATCATGGTTAGTTTTATAGATCTCCTCTTTATAAATGGTAAAAGGGAACATAGGAGTACAAAGAAGAGATCTTGATTCAAAAAAAATCTCAAATAATTTCAAGAGATCAAGATCATGATTTGAATAAAACTCACTCAAATTCAAATCATCAAATCAAAATCATTTTCAAGATATTCATAAAAATCAATAAGATAGAGAAAAAGAATTTTCAAGAATAATGCTTTTCTCTTTTTAGTTATTTAAATTCATGTGATTTATTTCATAGAAACATTCCCTTTTCATTTATGCCAAATAAAATATGCATCAACTTTTAAAACCGAAAAAGTCACTTTCATTACCATAAAAGTCGATAATCCATAAATCTCAAGAATCATCATGTATAACTTTAAAATCTCATGCATAGAATAAAATCGTCAATCATGGTATCGAAACTTTTAATGTTTTCATCATTATACATCATTAAATCATTAAGCATGATTTTATTAAAAATGAAGCATCTTCAATCAAAATCAAGAAATAATACAGAAATCAACATGATACACATTAATGCTTCTTAAAAACATTCAAAGGATTTATCTTAAGCATTAGATTTAAGTCTAATATTTTGTTCCTTTATCATTCAATTTTCATGATCATTTTCAAAAAATTACTAGAAGGATAAGCATGATTCTATTTTTTTACATTTTCATTATATTATTAAACATGTAATTTTTTTAAAAAATAATTATATTTTTTAAACTAAAAAAAAGTGTCATGAAAAGCATCCTGTAATTTCGAAATAAACTAAGGGAGTTTCGATTACCTTATCTTTGAAAGTCGTTAATGCGTAGTTTGCCATCTCGCCTTTGTTGATTTTCTCCTCGTCTTCGAAGGAGCTCGATTCATCCCAATTTGTGTTCTTCTTCTTGCGTTCAAAGCAAGTAGTTGTATTCCTTTTATTCTTTAATTTTTGTTTTATTAACTTTTTAAATTTCTTTGTGAGTTCAAGTTCACTATCACTCGAGCTTATGCTCGAGTGGTCTTCAATTGTTCTAAGTACCAAATCCTTCCTGTTCTTTGGAAGGTGGTTTTATTCATCATGTGCATTATGCACCATTTCATATGTCATCAATGAACTGATAAGTTCTTCAAGTAAAAAATTATTTAAATCTTTTACTTCTTATATTTTCATTACTTTCGATTCCCAAATTTTAGAAATTGACCTTAAGATTTTGTTAACGAATTCAAAATTCGAAAAGCTTTTACCAAGTCTTTTTAGACTATTGACGACATCCGTAAAACGGGTGTACATGTCTCCAATAGTCTCATTTGGTTTCATATGAAAAAGTTCAAAATCATACATCAAAAAATTAACTTTAGAATCCTTAACACTACTTGTGCCTTCGTGTGTGGTTTCAAGAGTGCGCTATATGTCAAAAGTCGTTTCGCACATACAAACCCGATTAAACTCAATTTTATCTAAGCCACAAAATAGAGCATTCATAGCTCTAGCATTTAAAGAAAAAGTCTTCTTCTCTAAATCATTCCAATCTTTCATTGGAAAAGAAGACCTTTTAAAATCGAATTCTACAATATTCCATAAGTTCAAATCCAATGAAAGCAAAAAAAACTCTCATTCGAGTTTTCCAATATATGTAGTTCATCCCATTGAAAAAGGAAGGACGAATGAGAGAGTGACCCTCTTGAAAGCTGAAAAGAGTCATTTCTCTTAGGTGTTAAACCAACTGAGAAATCATGAGGCTCTGATACCAATTGTTAGAGTCAAGAGCGGGGTCGACACTAAGAGGGGGGGGGGGGGGGGGGTGAATTAGTGTAATGGTAAAATGTCGGTTCCGAAAAATCTTTTTGTACGTTGGAAACCGAACTCGGAAACTTAACTTGAAAGCATGTTCGTAAAAGTATTGAAGGCAGTTTGTAGTAAGGTAAATAGCAAGAATAAAATGTAAACCAGATTTTAGAGTGGTTCGGTCATCGTGACCTACATCCACTTCACCGATTCCTCTTCCGTCGAGACCACCAGCATCCACTATCGGTCTTCCTTTAATAGGCGAAGACCAACCATCTTTTACACCCCTCTTCTCCTTTTCACGGGTTTAGGAGACAACCCTTACAAGCACTCACACTCCTCTTACATAATTCTAAACTTAGAGTGGAGGAGGGAATTTCTAAAGAGATTACAGCAGCATTTTCTCACTTTTGAATACTTTGTGCTTGTCTTCTTTAACTAGGGATGAGAGGGATATTTCTAAAACTTTCCCATCCCGGGTTCCTCGGGCACGAGCGGTACCACCGCCCAGTGTTAGTCTAACACTAATACTGCCCTGGGCGGTACTGTCACGCCCCCTCAAAAATATCCATGATATTAAAAATTTTCATCACAAATCCATCCAGGATCTAAACACACATTTGAGGACACTGAAAAACATTCTATCAAATTCACATCTATAAAACCTGTGCAGTTTATAATCATATATCACATCACTCGATAATTCACATTTATGGCAACCCAAGCCAACTTGATAAACATGAACAACGTTTATAAATCCACAAGCTAAATAAATTATACAATCAGAACTCCAACTATTCACCACAAGTCCATATCATCATAAATTAGACTTAACATTCTGAAATTCCAAATAAGAGAGATCGTCTAACAATTTTACAAGGTATATCCATTTCGATTCATCGACAACATTTCATTAGATACAAAACATGCTTATACAACAATAACATAATAACCAACAAGACTTGCCCATAATTCTGAATAGCTTTCCACTGCCTCAGCCCAATTCAAACATCTCAAAGAGTGACAAGCTGACCTGAAAGATTTATATAACAACGAAGTGAGCTAAAAACAGCTCAGCAAGTGATAAAGCATATTCAGAACAAAAGGAACGATTTCAAACAAGTAAGGTATCATAATGCAAGGCAGAATACAAGAATTCTCAAGGATATCATCTCATTAGATACAAAATCATATGTATCATGTCATTAAAAACATATTTGATTCATAACAAATGGAGCATAGAGTAATTGGAGCATATCAATAGCGTACGAGATGTTCCGAAGTATATCAATGGCAAATAGGACATTTCAGAACATATCAGTTCATAGCAAATGGAGAATAGAGTAATTAAAGCATATCAATAGCGTATGAAATGTTCCGGAGCATATCAATGACATATGGAACATTTCGTAGCGTAACAATAACAGATGAAATAGATAGAAGGTGAAGTGGGATTCCAAACATAATATGGTCCATCCATTTCTGAATGACCACCAAACATAATCTAGAGCATTGCAGGCTCTAAGCACATACCCTTTACCATTTCTGGCAAAGGTCCAAATAATCCCACAAACACCAGAGTACAAAAGGGTATTGTGAATAATAATTTGAGACAATAGCAGATGAAGCATTTCGAAGCATATCAATAGCGTATGAAATGTTCCGGAGCATATCAATGACATGGAACATTTCGAAACATAACAATAACAGATGGAATATTTCAGAGCATATCAATGGCGTATGAAATGTTCCAGAGCATATTAATGACATGGAACATTTCGAAGCGTAACAATAACAGATGGAATATTTCGGAGCATATCAATGGGGTATGAAATGTTTCAGAGCATATCAATAACAAATGAAATATTTCGGAACATATCAATAACAAATACCAAACAGAAGCTCAAATGTCGTATTTGACGTTGCATTCATATCATTCTTATCAAAAGGATGTATAGAAACACATAACTAAAACTCTGGATATCATATCAAACATACAGAAGGTGTAGTGGGACCACAGACAGAATGTGATTCATCCATTTCTGAATGACCACCAAACAGAAGTCTCCCACGTCTGGGAGGTCTCCCACGTATGGGAGCTCCATCCACCCACGTCTAGGTGAAGTCAAAGGGGGTCGGCAGAGCATCGCAGGCTTTATGCATAACTCCCTTTATCATTTCTGGCAAAGGTTCACATTATCCCACAACACTAGAGTACAAAGGGTAGTATGAACAATAAATAGCACATATCAGAAGCACATGCGGAACAACAAAATGTACATGTGCCTTTACGAGTCAATACGAAGCAAGTAATAATCTTTCACAAATGTATTCAGATTTGAAAGGAAATGAAAGCAAGGGCACACATGGAATTCATGCAATCACATACAACTCAATTCAAATAAGAAGGTTAGATGAATTCAATATCCAAAGGAATGAAACTAGAATAGGCACACATCGAAAGCAAATGTGGAACAATGGGTTATATATGTGCCTATATAAGTCAATGTGATATAGCATAAACGTTACACAATATGTTCAGGAATGATAATAATTTATAGACAAGAGCAAACGAGAATTCAAACATTAATATAAGCCACAATTGAGTGAAGAGAACTGAACAAAATATATTTCCAAACGAATGAAAACAGAAGATGCGAAATCGATTAAAGCTCGATTTTTGACAGAATTCGAGAGGCTCATTGGATAAATACTTCAGATTATCAATTATGCTCCAATACTCTCAAGAAGGCTATTATCGAAAGATATATCAATCTATTTTCTGTTGAAATAAGTTTCGTATGAATCATGGTTTCCAACAAGGAGTTACCTTTGATTTGGTAACACAAGGTCAAAAACAAAATCACTGTTTTGTAGAATTCATAGGGTCGGATTCAATAGATAATAGGGTAGGCATTTGAATTCCAAAATTTTGAATCTATATTTCAAAAGAAAGGTCTATAAGTCTAGTTTCGAACGAAGTCAGTTTGGTACAAATCAGAATTTCCAACAGGGACTTATAGGTATTTTAGTATCGAAGGGTCAGAAATTTTGATCCTTGTTCTACAGCATATATAGGCTCATTTGAAACAGACGTTTGGGTAAGTATTCGATGTCCAAATTCTACAAAATCAGTGTCAAAAGAAAGATATAAGAGTCTAATTTCAAATGAGCTAGGTCCCACCTGAATCCACATTTGGTGCTAAACCTTATAGCTGAAATAGTGTATAGGGGTCAGTTTACCGAAAAAATTCCATATCCTTGGTTTTATGTCCAAAGAGAGAAATATCAGGTTCTAAGCAGAAATCTTTCAAAATCAATATAAGAACAGAGACTAATACTTTTATAGGATGGGGTTAGAACACTTGCCTTTGAGAATTATGACCCTAAATGAGAAGATTTGAGCAAGAAACCTCAAAGCCCCAATTTTTTTTCTTCTTCTTCTTCCCCTTTTTTCTTCCTCTTCTTCTTTCTTTCTTTCTCTGTTCATCCACGTAGCTACCTTCTCTGGTTCCTTAAGAACGAAGGCAGAGAGGCTTAAACGGTGGGATTTGTAATTTTGTGCATTTTGCAGTTTAGTCCTTGTATTATTATATTTATGATTAGGTCCTCAGGGTTTATATATAGGTCCTCAGATTTTTTTTTTTTTGATCAAATCCTCCAAATCTTATGAATAAGTTCTCATATTCATACTTTGACTCTTTTATCAAATTTAAAATAGATACTTACATTACAACTAGAAACTTATATGAAAATTCAGAAACGAGGGATGTTACAGGTACCACCTCCCAAACTGACAGTACCACTGCCTAGCACACTACCAGGGGTGGTACAATCGCCCAGACTGGCGGTACCATCGCCTAACACAGTCTCGAAGACTGTACCATGATGGTAAGACTTCTTAGGGCACTATTTGGGCCTTTTATTGGGCCTAACAAAGTCCTTACATGGGCCTAGCTGGCCCCTAATTGGGTTGGCCTAAATCCAAACCCAATTACGTGCTAAGTACGAAATCTAAGACATAATCTGAGCTAAACAAGTCCGTAAGTCTATTCTTCCGGTGAGCTTCCAGCGAATTTCCAACGATCTCTCGGCAATGTTCCGGTAAACTCCCTGCAAGCTCCTGGACTTCATGATGTTCTTCTTGGCGAGTTCCAATGAGCTTCTCTAGTAAGCTCCGAGACTTCTCGGCTGGTTCCGACAGAACTTCCGATGAATGTCCAGACTTCCGACTAACTCTCGAACTCCTAATTAAGTCACATCCTGGACTCCGGGACTTCATTTTGCTTTATGCCTTGTTATTATAGTTAATCCTGCACATGTAAAACACACTTCGATCTAGACAATTAATACTAAGCATTAATCATGTTGTTCGGCATGTCATTGGTCCCTCGACGCTTCGTCCGATTCTTTGGTGCATCATCCTCTCTTGCGACCTATTGCCCAATCGACCAGTTAACTCCGCAACTCCGATATCCTTAGCGCAATATCCGCTCTTCTTGGCCCGATGCCCGAATCCATGGCCTGAAGCCTTCTGTCGATATGTCAACCAATCCTCCGGCCTGACATTCAATCTTCTAACATGTTTTTCTCCAGCACAATATTATTCTTCCTACTTTAATTGTCTCATCCTGATTGAAGCATCCTATGTCACTCAAAATGCAGATTAAATCGTAAACAATTATCAATTGGTTTTCATCATCAAAATACGAGATTCAACAATCATCTGCTTTATGCCTTACTAGTATCGTAGTTAATCCTGCACACTTATCTCAACACATAGTAGGTCAAACAATTTACTAATTGATTTTATCATCAAAATCCAAGATTCAATATTCAGAAGGTTATAATGGAGCTAAGATAATCTTCTTTTCATTCACCTTAAAAGAATAAGTATATTTGTAGCCGTCATACAACACCCTTCTATCATAATGCCAAGGTCTTCCCAAAAGCAAATAACAAGCATCCATAAGAGCAACATCACACCATACTTCGTCTTTATAATACTTGCTAATAGAAAATAAAACTAAACATCTTTTTGTTACTTTGATGTCATTTCCTTTTTGCAACCAACATAATTGGTATGGATGTAGATGAGGGATTGTGTCCAACTTTAGCTTCTGTACCATCTCCAAAGATACCACATTATCAAAGCTGCCGCTATCGATGATCACCAAGCACACCTTACCAATAGACGTGCATTTAGTGTGAAACACATTTATTCTTACCTAACTTTCATCCACAGCCACATAAGACACTTATAAGCTATGCTGCAATACAATAAACAAACCATGATCTGGATAAGTAACTTCTTCCTCATCTTCATCATATTTTGGTTCATCGTCGGCTTCATCTACTCCTCCATCACTATGATCTTCAACCAAAGTTTCAATCCTCCTATTTGGACAATTTGAAGTAATACACCCAAAACCATGACATTTGAAGCATTTTCGGCACTTGGGATAGAAGAATTATGTGTTTTTTTTACTACTAATAGATTCTTCACCCTTTTCTTGCACCTTTGATATCACCTTTCTTTAGACAGTAGGCTTGGAACTTTCTCCTTTTGTATATCCTTCTTTTGAACCATACTAATAACTCTTTTTAAACTTCTGTTGTTTTTCAACTTTGAATGTCAGCTTGCTTACATCATTTAAAGACCAATATGGCTACAGTTGAACCACTTTAGCAATCTCATAATTCAGACCTCCTTAGTATCTTGCAATGGTTTGCTCTTCTAGTTCCACAAGCTCTCCTTTTAACATCAAATTATCGAATTTTGTAGTGTACTCCTCCATACTAAGATCTTTTTGCTTGAAATCATGGATTTTGAGAAAGATCTCTTGCTTATAATTGTGAGGTACATATTTTCTCTTTAGCTCACTTTTCATTTTTTTTTTCCCATGTTACGATTTTACTCTTCCCCTCACATTCTCTTTATTTCTTTAGATTTTTCCACCAAAAAGATATATTCCGTCTGAGTTTGATTGCCATAAGTTTAACATTCTTTTGTTCTGGTGGTTCATAAAAATCAAAAATTATTTCTTTCGTATTAAGCCAATCGATAAAGTCATCAACATTTATTTTACTTTCAAACTCTGGAATCTCCAATCTTGGGTAATATTTATTTTGCCACTCTTCTTGGACTCCATTTCTTGTTTGACATCTTCTCGACTCCCTTGGAAGAGGGGGTGTATCATCATCAGAAAGAAACTCATGGACATCATTTTCATCTTGGTTGTTTCTACTTCGAAGTTCTTCAATTATTTTATTTTTTTCTTATAGACTACATAGCAATCTTCGTAGCTGTAGCCTCAACGAGTCAACATCATCTTCATGGTCGCTACCTTCACTAATTATATCTTTTCTATTTCGTCTTGCCATGATCTCTAGCCTTTAGCTCTAATACCAAACTGATACTAGTATAATGCGGCATGAGGGGTAAAGTAGAATAGATTTCAAAAGAAACTGACGACACTGTTTTTTCGAATAGAAAATAAATGAACTCACAAGAAAAGTCGATAGTACAATCGTATTTGCTGGAATGAGTTTTCCGTACAGAAAAGGAGCGAACACATGAAAAAACGTCAATAGCACAATTGTATATGCTGGAATGAGTTTTTCATACAGAAAATGAGTGAACACATGAAAAAACGTCGACAGTACAATTGTATTTGCTAGAATAAGTTTTCTAGACAGAAAAGAAGCGAACTCACGAAGCAACTTTGATAAAAACGAAAAATAGCTCACCACCAAGTTTAAAATCACAAAGAGATATAGAAAGATCACCACCCTAAAGAGAATAAATAAGGATACATAACTGAAAGTAAAAGACTAACCACTCAAGGATGCATCCAATAGATATAGAGTTTAAGAGAGCCCTCCGAGAGAGCTTTTGCCAATATCATCAGTTTCTCAAGTCCTTTCTAATCCCTAAACATCGAAAATAAGTACTAGTGCATGAAACAACCCTTTATGTATGGGAAATTTTGAAATTAAAATTTTACAACTGCTAACCAACTCCTTTAATGCATTCCTTAGTCATGAAGAAAAGTACCTTGAAATAGTTTTAACTTTGTGTAGAGAATATGCTGATGAGCGGTCATATTTGAGTGGGTTGTGTTGAAGATTATGAGGTAACATTATTGACCGAAAAAAATATCATATCATCAGTAAGGTCCATATGAGCAAATTGTAGCAAATTAGACACTCTCATATCAATGGTACCTAGAAGATCCACAAGGGACAAAGGAAAAAGGAGATTAGATGAAACCTTTGATTCTATACTCTTTGATTCCCTTCAATATGCCCTTAAATTCCCAACCTTTAAGTCTAAAAGTGTACATAAGGGAAAATATATAGATCTAGAAGAATTCAGTGATTTGGAACCAATCCAATGGTTCGCTAATTTAGATGTCCTTCCAATTCTTCAAATTAGTGAACCTATTTATCCTAGACTTGTTCGGTTGTTTCACAACATCTTGCATGTGAATGAATATGATAGGGTATCCACTTATCTCTTAGGGCATCACATACTCATTACAAATACCATAGTTTATAACCTTGTAGGAATTCCTGAGAAAAGAAAAGGTTGCTATTTTAGAGGACAATAGGACATAGAATCGGTTGGAATTACATATTCTGACGCTTTAGGTACTATTTTTAGAAATCCAAATTTGTCTATCATTCCAAAAAGTTATGAACATTTGCTACCTTTCAATATAAAGTTACTTCATTACATCATGATAAGTATTCTACTTTCAAAATAACACTATCATGATAAAGTTAGTCAAATGGAATTTGGAACAATGTATTAGATTATGGTATGACATGATAACTATTTTGGATATCTGATACGGTAAAACATGATTGAACTATCAACTAAAGATATGATGCTTCCATATGGTGGCTTGATTACTAGACTAATATATACACATGACAAAGTCATTCCAATAGATGAAGAAATTATGAAATTAGATAGATTTAATGTCATCAATAGAAACTTATTAAAAAGATTAAGATGTATAATAAGAAATAGTGTTTGAACTATATCACTTAGGAGAACTTATCCTCCCCCACCTAAATTAGAACCAAAAACACTTGTATATAGGGAAAGTCAATCTCCTCCTACTAGTCCTTTTGAGGCAGCACCTCCAACGGAGGCAGCACCCTCCTCATCTATCGATTCCATAGTGACTAGATTGGATCGAATTAAACTATGTCAAGATCAAATCTTAACTGAGATACAACAAATTCATCGATAACTTGACACTTTTAATATATAATTTAATACTATATTTAGGTATTTTGGTTTACCACCACCTGAATAGCTTATATATTTCTCCTTTTTTTTTTTACTGAATGAGAAAACTCAATAGTACCCTGATATAATATACTCCTTATCCTTACACTCTGTGATGTACTATTTGATGTCATATACTTTTCAATATTACGATGCACTTCTTGATGATATTATGATGCATGCAACACTCTAAGAATTAGGCATGCTAAATCTTCCAAATGTATAAATTGTTATTATACATTTTTTGAATTTCTTGGTTTTTCGTAACATGAGTTTTCTTTTTAAATCGAGATCGTTTCTTTCCTTCCTTCTTCTTACAATTCACCAAAGAAGATATTTGATTCATAGATTTTTGGCATACTTGATCTTTTATGTGATGAACATATCTTTGAATCCTTCCTCCTTTTTACAAAAATAGAACTTTGATTCATGGACTTTCGGAACTTATGACTTGATTTTTTTCTGTATATGATGAATGAATTCCTCCTTTCTTCTTCTTCTTCTACTTCTTCTTCTTCTTATTTTTATAACAAAAAGGAGAAAAAAACTTGCTAGCATCTCAAGAAAAGCAAAAATGCTAACTTGCACATCTCAAGAAGAACCAAAAAGTTCTTGCACATCTAAAGAGAAGTGCTAGCTTGTCTATTTCAAGAAGCAAAAATGGTTATCTTGCAAAGTTTTTGCTTAACTTCTCATTTTACAAATTTACTAATTTGTATAAAATGGTGTAAAACTTACTTACATAGTTCAAATAGTTATTGAATAATTCTCCTTTTTATTGATGACAAAGGGGAGAAATGATGAATACAATCATGCCAAAATAATGTTAAATTTGGTATCATGCATGAAGTGATAAATGGTTAAAAAAATACTTTAGTATTATGTAGGTTATGCCCAAAATGATATTGATTTGTTATCATGCATGAAGTGATGAAATTGTGCATGTTATACTTTGATAACTCGAAACTATGATGATGCACAATGTATGAAATTTTGATATATTACAGTTGATCACTATGATCAAAATTGTTTCACTTGAATTCAAATGTTATGATTTCTTTTGAATTCAAATTTGTCTTATCTCAATATGACATATAGATAGGGGAATTTAAGGTTAACTCTATCATTAATTAGTTGTCATCATTAAAAAGTGATAGATTGTTGAATCTCATATTTTAATGATAAAATCAATTGATGAATTAATGATCTAATCCATATGTTGAGATAACCGATGCAGGGCTAACTATGATCATGAAAAAGGCAAAACAATTCGAGAAGAATCGAATGTTGGGCCGAAGTCAATGATCGGGCATCGGGCTAGATGAATCGGGGGATACACCGAAGGATCGAATGATGCAGTGAAAGCTCACCAAAAGTTCACTAGGAGTTCACCGAAAACTTGCCAGAAGTTCGTTGGGAGTTCATCGAAAGCTCGCCAGAAGATCGTTGGGAGTCCATTGAAAGTTCATCGAGAGTTCGGTTGAACAATTGATGTGCCTGACAACTTAGATTGCTTCTATCATAATTGTATTAGCATTAACTATCATAGTTAGGACTTTAATTTGAGTTAGTTTTGGGAGAAATCCTACTAACTCAATTAGGGATTAATTAGGCCCTAAATAGGTTTGAATTAGACTAGTTGGATAGCCCATTCAGGCACTTAGAGCCATGTTAGGCGGTGGAACAGCTTGAGGCTCGGCCTCCTTAGTGGTATTGCCCAATGTTAGTCTGCAAGTAGTGGTACCGCCTAATACTAGTGATGGTACCTTTGATACCCTGAAAATCCGAGATGAGACACTTTTTAGTTCTATTTTTTAAGCCATTAGGGCCTATAAATACCCCACTCTTTCCTGCATGAAAGAGCATAATAGTGTGAACAAAAGTCTTGAGATTTTTTTTGTAAAAGTGTTGAAAAAAATGCCAAGTGTCCTCCTCCTCCTTTTTTAGCTTTGTGATCATTCTAAGAGAGGTAGGAGGCTTGTAAAGGTTATATCCTAAACTTATAAAAAGGAGAAAGAGTTGTAAGATAGTAGTTAGTCTTCGCTTATTGAATGAAGACCGTTAGTGTATGTCGGTAGCCTCAATGGAAGAGGAATCAGGAGTGGATGTAGGTCATGCACTCTTTTTCTGCTCTTCATTATTATTGTTCTTTATTTTAATTTCATATTATATTTATTTCTAGTGAAGCATAGAGTCGATATCATTTTCGATATAGGCTTTATCAAAATGATTTTTCTAAATCGTCGATGTTTAAAAATTAATTTTGGACTCTTTTATTCTAATTATACCTTCATGAGTGATTTCAAATGTTTACTTAAAGTGAAGCATACTTTCGATATCATTTTCAATACATACTTTATCGAAATGATTTATCATGTACAATGTCAATATGGGATGACGTACAATAGAGTGTCCCTCTTGATTACTTGAGAATATCATTTATTCTTTCTTGAGTGTTAATCCAAATTAGAGAACGAGGCAAACCAATTTATAGTTGTTTAGTCTTCTCAACCTACATCTATCTTCTAAATGGACGAAGATCAACTATCCTTGTTGCAACTTTCTTCCTTTTCAAGCTTAGAAGATAACCTTTACACTCTCTTTTTATAAGAGATATCTCACCTTCTACAACTTAGAATTTTAACCAAACTTAGAAGAACGAGGAGACTCAAACTATGTTTTAAATGAGAGTTTCTAACACTTCACTTACTCAGGAATATATGCTCTATTAACTAAGTTTGAGTAGGGTATTTATAGGCCTAAAAGGTTTCAAGAATGGAGCCAAAAATTTAAATCCTTAAAATTTTGGAGTACATGTAGTACTATTGTTGGCACTAGACTATATTATTGCCATAACCATATTAGAAATCTGGACCATAGTAGTACAACTATTGACTTAAGAGGTACTATGATCACTATAATCGAAATTACTTCACTTGAATTCAAAAGTTATGATTTTTTTTTAATTCAAGCTTATTTTATCTCAATATGGCATATAGATAAAGAAAGTTAAGGTTAACTCCGTTATCAATTAGTTATCATCATCAAAAAGGGAGAGATTGTTGAATCTCATATTTTGATGATGAAATTAATTAATGAATTAATGATCTAATCTATGTGTTAAGATAAGTGATGCAGGACTAACTACGATCGTGAAAGAGGTAAAACAATTAGAGAAAAGTCGAATGTTGGGTCGGAGTCAATGATCGAGCATCGAGCTGGATGAATCGGGGGATATACCGAATGATCAGATGATGTAGTGAAAGCTCACCGGGAGTTCACCGAAAGCTCATTGGAAGTTCATCGGGAGTTCACCGAAAGCTCACCGGAAGTTCGTCAGGAGTTTGCCGAAAGCTCGTCGGAAGATCGTCGGAAGTTCATCGAGAGTTCTGTTGAACAATTGACATGCTAGACAACTTATATTGCTTGTATCGTAATTGTATTAGCCTTAACTATCATAGTTAGATTTTTAATTTGAATTAGTTTTGGAAGAAATCCTACTAACTCAATTAGGGGTTAACTAGGCCCTAAACAGGTTTGAATTAGACTAGTTGAATGGCTCATTCAGCCACTTGGAGCCATGTTAGGTGATGGCACCACCCAGACTAGACAGTGGAATTGCTTGAGGCTCGGCCTCCTCGTTGGTACTGCCCAATATCAATCTATAGTACTAGCGGTGGTACCGCCAATACCCCGAAAACCTGGGATGAGACATTTTTTAGTTCTATTTTTGAAGTCATTGGAGCCTATAAATATCCCACTCTTTCCTACATGAAAGAGCATGAAAGTGTGAATAATGCTAAGTGTAAAAGTATTGAAAAAATGCTAAGTGTCCTCCACCTTCTTTAGATTTGTGATCATTCTAAGAGAAGTGTGGGGCTTGTAAAGGTTGTCTCCTAAACTTATGAAAAAAAGAAAGAGTTGTAAGAGGGTAGTTGGTCTTCGCTTATTGAAGGAAGACCATTAGTGTATGTCGGTGGCCTCGACGGAAGAGGAATCAGGAGTGGACGTAGGTCACGATAACTGAACCACTTTAGTGTGCACTCTCTTTTTGCTCTTCATTACTATTATTCTCTATTTTAATTGCTTATTATATTTACTTCAAGTGAAGCACACTTTTAAATTTAAGATTAATAAAAATTTTATTAAGAGTTTTTAATCCATTGATAACACCGAGTGTATATGTCATCAATAGATTCACTTGGCTTCATTTTGAAAAATTTATATGTATGAACCAAAAAAAATTAATTTTGGACTCTTTTACTCTAATTATACCTTTGTGAATGATTTCAAGTGTATGTCATATATACAGTGTCAACATGGGAGGACGTATAATAGAGTATCCCTCTTAATTACGTAAGAATATCATTTATTCTTTCTTGAGTGTTAATCCAAATGAAAGAATGAGGCAAACCAATTTATAGTTGTTTAGTCTTTCCAACCTATATCTACTCTTGATTCCTCTTCCCTTAAGGCCACCGGCTTTTACTATTAATCTTCTTTCTAAATGGATAAAGATTAACTATCCTTGTTACAACTTTTTTCTTTTTCAAGCTTAGAAGATAACCTTCACACTCTCTTTTTATAAGTGATATCTTACCTTCTACAACTTAGAATTTTAACCAAACTCAAAAGAACGAGGAGACTCAAACTATTTTTCAAATGAGAGCTTGTAACACTTCACTTGCTCAGGAATAGATGCTCTATTAACTAAGTTTGAGTAGAATATTTATAGATCTAAAAGGTTTCAAGAATAGAGCCAAAAATTTAAGTCCTCAAAATTTTGGAGTACGGGTGGTACTATTGTTGGCACTAGACTATATTATTGCCATAACCATATTAGAAATCTAGACTGTAGTGGTACAACTATTAACCTAAGCGATACTACTAACGACATAAGTGGTACCACCACTAAAAAGGCTGATAGAGCATAAATAGTGCTTGTCGATTGACTAAGACAATACTACCATATGGGCCTAGTGGTACCATCGCCCAAGCTTAGTTTAAGCCATTCATTTGGCCTTTTAACGGGCTTAATTTGGCTTGAGTTCAAGCCTAATAACTTTCTTGATAAGTTGATATTATTTTGATCCAATACCAATGTAAATTGATCTATAATGACCTCGATCAAGACTTTAAAAAATTGACTACACATCTAGTATATTTATGAAGTTTTTGTCATATTGCATGCTATTTTGATATATCATTTGATCTTTTGACATTTCGTTCGAACCTCTAACACATCACCATTTCCTTCGACATATCGTCGATTCTACTAATATATCGAATTTATTGTGGTATATAATCTTCTGATGCAATATTTGATCCTTCCAACATGATGCTCGAATCTTTCGTACAAAGTCCAATTTTTAGCACATCGACCAATCTTCCGACTTGACATCCAATTCTTGACCCGATAATTTCTCGGTATAATATTCGACTCTCTTGTTCAATAGTTGGTCATTCGATGGTCCAAGACTATGATCAAAATATTTTTTATATTACTTATCATAAAAATATATTAGTCAAATACATAGTTGGTCATTCGACGTCGGTTTGCAGTAAACGAAGTTGACACTAAAAGGGGAGGTGAATTAGTGCAGTAGATAAAAATAACATCCGTTCAAAAAATCTTCGTTTAAAAAAAAAATCAATATTGGAAATGTATTTAACTTGAAGGCATTCATAAGAGTGTAATGAGAAAGTAAAACAAGTAAGGTAATTTGCAGTAAAGGTAAATTGCACAAATAGAAATACAAACCAAGTTTAATAGTGATTTGGTCATCGGGACCTATATCCACTCCCGATTCCTCTTCCAGTGAGGCCATCGACATCCACTAACGATCTTCTTTCAACGAGCGAAGATCACCTATCCTTTTACACCTCTCTTCTCCTTTTCACAAGTTTAGGAAACAATCTTTTACAATCACTCACTCCTCCCTAAATAGAATTCTAAACTTTAGAACTAGAGGAGGGGATCTCTCAAGTGATTGCTACAAATGTTTTTCCACTTTTAAGTTCTCTATGCTTGTGTATGTTAAGCAGGGATGAGAGGGGTATTTATAGTTCTCAAGTGGATTCAAACTAAGAGCCTAAAAGTGTCTCATCCCCGGTTTTCGCGGTACTGGTGATACCACCGCCGAGTCTAGTTGTACCACCACCTGACACCTTGCCACTGGGTGGTACCATCACCCAGTCTAGTGGTACCACCGTCTGATATAGTCTCGGAGATTGTGCCACCAACGATTCTACTTGTTAGGTCACTATTTTTGGGCCTCTCACTTGGCCCAACACAACCCAAACTTGGGCCCATTTGGCCCATAATTGAGTTGATCCAATTCTAACCCAATTACACATAAAACCTACTTCGATCTAGATAATTATTATAAAGCTAAATCAAATGTTGTCCGATATGTCATTGGTTCATCGACGCCTCGTCTGATTTTTCGGCGCATCGTCCTCTCTTACGGCTTATTATCGAATCGACCAGTTGACCTCCGCAACTCCGATTTTCTTGGCATAATTTTTGCTCTTCTTGGTCCGATGCCCGAACCCATGGCCCAAAGCCTTCTGCCGATACATCCTTCGGCTCGACGTCCAATCTTCCGACATATTCCACTCCGATCCAATATGATTCTTCATGTTTTAATTGTCTCTCCTTGATCGAAGTTTCCTACGTCACTCAAAACGTAAAACGTAGATCAGATCATAAACATTATCAATTGGTTTAATCATCAAAATTTGATATTAAATAATTTTATCATCAAAGAATGAGATTCAATATACCATTTCAGATTCAACGTTGTTTGATATACCATTTCAAAATTACTGTCATTAGAGATGTCATTTTAACTTCGTTTTGCCAAAAATGTGAAACTGATTAAATTTTCTAATTGTGGAATGTTCACGTGATATTTTATGCAACATTCAGAAAGGGTAAAATTTCAAGTTAGCACAGTATTCAGAGAAGTGATAGTTTTGAGAAGAAGAAAAAAAAACATAATGATCATAAAATTTGCCAAATGTGGAATCACTTGATTTTTGACACACCCTTTCGAAATAAAAAGGCTTTCGGTATAGCACAATATTATATGGTTAGAGAAATCATATGAATGCCATTTTGTTGATAAACACGATATTTATTAAATTTGGCACAGCCAGATGATTCGTTGAGTTTCGATACACCATTTTGAAAACAAAAAATTTGTGGCATTAAAGAAGTCGTATGGGTGTCGTTTTGCTGAACAAAATTACAATCGTAAAATTTGCCACAAAAGGTAGAAGGTTCATATGATTTTTAATGTACTATTTCAAAATCCATAACTTTCCACATAGCTCAACATTATGCCACTAAAACATTAACTTGGTTACCTTGAAAAAAAAATTGTGACAAGCATAAAGTTTATCAAAAATGATAAATCTACATAAATTTCAAAGTATCGTTTGAAAATCATAAAATTTTGATATAGCACAACATTGTACATTAAAGAAATTATATTGATGTTGTTTTATAAAAATAAATGTTACAGTCATAATATTTCCCAAAAGTAGAAGGTTGCATTATTTTTTAATGCATTTTTTTATTGAAAAAACACAAAAATTTCAATTTAGCATTACATAGTTGCACCGGAGAATGCTTTCGATAGTTGTAAAATTTATCAAAAGTTTGAAGATTCACATCACTACAAGGCACCACTCCAAGAACACAAAATATCGATTTAACATAACACTGTGGCACCAGAGAATTTGTACCGATGTCATTTCTTTAAAAACATTACACTCTTAAAATTTATCAAAAGTGGAAGATTGGCACAATTTCTGTGACGTTTTAAAATCAAATAATTTCCAACATAGCACAATATTATGACGCTAGAGAAGCTATATGACAGCCATAAAATTAATCAAATGTGAAAGGTTTACATGACATTTTAAAATCGGAAAATTGTGGTATAGCTCAACTTTATGGCAGTAAAGAAGTCATATTAATATTATCTCATTAAAAAATACAAAAGAGAAAGGTTTATGAGCATTTCAAAAGTAGATCATTTCATAAACATAAAATTTTAATTTAGCAAAAACACAATAATTATAAAAATTTGCCAGATGTGGAAGATTCACAAGATTTTCAATGTATCATTTCAGATTGAAAATTTTCAATATAACACAAAACTATAGCACTAGAGAAATCATATGAGCATCATTTTATTTAAAAAATTATAATAATCATATCAGTCACAAATAAATAATAGTCAATAAATTCAAACTATATTGATGTATATTCATTTGTATTAAAAAAAAATATAAAATAAAGTATTATCAAATTAAAAACCTATAAGAGAAAATAAAAGGGTGATTTTCTTATAAAAGCCCCTAATGTTATTTTTTAACCAAAGAATGTCCCGATGTTCATATCTTCCCACACGCTGCTTTTTATCAAGATGACAAAAGCAACCCCAACTACATTCCTTTGTCTCTTTCCTCTTTTTTTCCTTCTCTCTTGGAAAATCATTCAAATGAACCAACTTATTCAATTTTTACTAGTTTAACCAACCCGATACTTGAACTGATTCAAAATAAAAATAATAAAATAAAATATTAATATGTATCTATTTATATTAATAAAAAAAATAAAATATTATTATTAAAATTATCTTAAAATTATAAATAAAAATATAACAAAAAATTAAAATAAAGAAAACAATCATATTATTGAATATAAAGTAAAATACAAATATAATAATATTATTATTTATATATTTTAAATAATAACAAAATTAAATAAAAAAATTCATAAAATCTTGAAAATCACTTACAAAGGCCTAAATTGTGATTGTTTCCATTTTAAAGCCGTTAAAAGATTAAATTTGTGCCATCTAAATATTAAAATTAGGAAAAATATAAATTTTAAATGTTTAAAATTAAAAAAATTGATCATTTAAATTTAATTTTTTTAAAAAAACTTAATAGGTGAGTTGCAACCATTTTTTCTAAAGAATAAATAATGAAAACGAGATTCAAGCAAGACCTTCAACCTTTGGTAAGTAGGTCTAATATATCACTACACCAATATTTAAGGTATAAAATTATATCAAATGAGGTTTTGAATCCTCCATCTTTGATTAAAAATATGTAATAATACACCTTCACTTAACAAATGTTTAAGATATGAGTTGTCTTATTTTTTAATGGATTTCTATTATTTTTTAATAGGATCCAAAAACAATATAATTGAGAGACCAAAAAAAAGTTTTCTTTGATTCAAAACTTCAAAAAAATCTTCTCTCATAAAATACAAGTGATTCCAAATTCACTTTAGATTGGTCAAAAATGAGAAAATTTCAGCCTTTTAAGATTTTTTAAAGGCCTAAAATAAGAAAAGTGGACGTTCAAATTTTCCAAGGTTTTATGAATCTTTTGGCCAAAAACCTTGTAATTTTAGATTAAATAATAAAAAAAATTAACTTATTAAATGATCAATTAAATCAAAATTAGGTAACTTAAATACCCAAAATTTAAAAGTCCAAAAAACCTTGTAATTTAAGCATAGATTAAAAAAAGAAAAAATAAATACTTTTTTTAAAGCTAAATTAACTGAAAATAGAAAGTCAATTCAACCCTAAGCAAGAGGGAAGAAAGTCAATTCAACCTATTTTTATATGTTACACTCAAAGTGAAGCAGTAGAAAGCAAGATGATAACATCAATCAAATCTGAAATAAGCGACGTAAGAAACATCTTTCTTAGGGTACTGCTCCCTCGATAACTCTGGGTTGTAAACTCCATCTCCTCTTTCTGTGCTTCTCTCTGCCTTTTAACCATAGCTAAAGGTCTCCAAACAATAGTTGGCTATCGGTTTACTCGCCTTTAAATAAGAATCCTCTCCTTGGCTTAGCTATTCTAAAGAGTCTACTCATCTGAGGCTAAGTGTCGTCATTCTCGAAGGAAGCGAAAAAAATAGCAGCACTCAAAGGGGTGACAAAAAAAAGTTATTCCCAAACTCTTAACGGTTTGATGACTATGGATATTTTTAATAATTTATAAAAAAAATTATTACTTAAAAAATATATATACTTAAATTACACTATTTTTAGATGGGGTTATTTTTTAATACGACCCCAAAAAAAAAGTGTGCCTCGTTTCAAAAATAAGTATAATGATGAAATAAAAGTTCCTATGATGAAATAAAAGTGCTTTTGAGGTTAAATTTCTTTTAAATTCACCTTAGATTGATCAAAATTAGGAAAATTTCATCATTTAAAGGGTTGAATTAACTAAAAATAGGTCTTTTAAAGGCCTAAAAATAAAATACATGATCATTTTGGACTTTATAAGACATTTCCAAAGTTTTATAGGACTTTTGGCCATAAAACCTTGTCATTTTAGCTTAAATTGGTCAAAATGAAAAAATAAAACAAAATTTCAGCCTTTTAGATGCTTCACTAACCTAAAATAGGGACCTTATTATACCAATAATATAAAAAGTGGTACCTATGGCTTCCCAACACATTTCCAAGTTTTCACTAGTCTTCCCCAAACATTTCCATGTTTTCCTTAAAATTTTAGTGGTTGTAAATTCACCTTAATTTGGGTAAATTTTTAAAAATGAAACAAATTCAACCATTTTAAGTGTAAAAATTATTAAATCTCAAATTTTGATGATAAAATCAATTGATGAGTTTATGATCTAATCTGCGTTTTGAGTGACGTATGACTAGCTTCGATCAAGGGGAGGTAAATTGATTAAAGTAAGAAGAATCGTACATTGAGCCGAAGTGAACATATCAGAAGATTATACGTTGAGCCGGACGATTGGTTGATGTGTCGGCAGAAGGCTTCTTACCATGAATTTGTGCATCAGACCGAAGGATCGGATATTGCGCTAAGGAGTGTTAGGATCAAGAGCACTAAGGAGGGGGGGGGTGAATTAGTGCAGCGGAAAACTTTCCTTGGTTTAAAAAGACTTCGTACAAAAATCGGAAAGATCTTTAACTTGAGAGCAAACGAAAGTACAGTTGATGTAAAGCAACTAAGGTAGTTTGCAATTAAGATAAAGAGCAGAATGTAAATGCAAACCGAGATTTCGAGTGGTTCGGTTAATCTTGACCTACATCCACTTTTGGCTTCCTCCTCCAACGAGATCATCGACGTCCACTAGAGGCCTTCCTTCAATAGGCGAAGGCCAACCACTCTTTTATAGCTTTTCTCCTTTTGACAGGTTTAGGAGACAACCCTTACAAGTTTTCACTCCTCTCTTGAATGATCAAGACTTAGAAAGAAAAGAGAGAGAGGAACTCTAGCCTTTTGCAACACTTTTAAGCTCTCAAATACTCAGAATAAAAGCAAACTTTCGGTTGTCCTTTCATGCAAGAAAGGGTGGGGTTTATATAGGCCCCAATCAGTTTGAATTCGAAGCTCAAAAGTGTCCATTCCCGGATTTCTGGGGTCCTGGCAATACCACCACCATAACTGAGCGGTACTAACGCTTGTCATCTGTCACTGAGCAGTACTACCGCTCAGTTTGGGCGGTACTACCGTCTGACAATGCTCGGAGACCAAGCTCAGGCAATACCACCGTCTAATAGGGGCGGTACCATCGCCTGACAAGGGCGGTGCTACCGCCCAGAACTCCTGGGAGACCAAGTCTCCTGGGCGGTGCCATCGCCGGCCAGGAATTCTGGGTCCGAATGGGCTGATCCATTCGGCCCAATTTAGGTATGTTAAGGGCCTAGTTGGCCCTAGATTAAGTTAATGGGATCACCTCCCAATTCTAACATAATCTACCTGCTAACTACGATAATTAAGGCATCAATACTGCAAATCATGTTCTGGTGCGTCAATAGCTTCTTCCGGCGAACTTTCGGCGAACATCCGACAAACCCTCGACGATGCTCCAACGGACTCTCGGCAAACTCCTGGACTTCGCGATGATCCTCTTGGTGAGTTCCGATTAGCTTTTTTAGCAAGCTCCTGGACTTCTCGGATTATTCCCGCAGAACCTCCGACGAACTGTCACTAACAAACTTCTAAACAAGATGTTTGATGTAATGCTTATGTATGTCCGTGTCTTTTGGTATGTTCATGCCTTGTACAGCATGTAGAGGGATGGCCAAAGGCTTAATAATCCCATTTTAGTTGGGTTAGTGGCTTCTTTAGGCTTGTAAATAAAGGTTGTGTCATGGGGACACGTGCGAGAGATTCTTGGTCTATAATGGACCATTTTACCCTTTATTGTGCAACTGTTCAGAGCTTGTAAAGTCTATTTGTAATTTGCATTGTCTATGAAGTGTTTTTCGGAGATGTTTGCTTATGGATCCCGATTGAGGCGTTTTCTCTAACCCGTTCTCTCTTTCGTGGGTCCTAAGGGACGTGGGAGACTTCGGGGAGGCTAACCTTTGCGGACGGACACACAAGGGTGCCGCACGACTTAGGCAAAACCAGCTAAGTCCGTGACAGATGGTATCAGAGCGGGACAAGCACTTATAGAAACACTTAGCATGCAAACGTGAGGTACCTAGCGGGGCTGCATTGAGGGCAGTCAGCACACGCGCGACCGTTTGGGGGAAAACAAGCATGGAGATGTAGGGAAAAGGAGTCGATCGGAAGAGCGGGCATCTAACATTGGCATTCAGAGGAATGGCCAACCCTTCGCGCAAGAGGCACCATGAGAACAGGCAAGCTTGGAAGAATGTGGAGCGTACAAAGGTTGGGATGGCTGAGTTTGAGCTACGGCTCAACGTTGATAACTATACTTGATGGTGCTCAAGACAAGCGAGGCGCTTGGTAAAGGATGAGACCATGCGGTGGAATGAGTTGCTCAACGACCAAAAGAGTTATGCAAAGCTCACAAAGGTGAGGGGAATTGTTAACTCGAAGAATTTGGTACTCATGCATGAGCTTGTATGCGGACGATAGAATGTTCGTGGCCATTGCAAGGCGACCGAAACTTGGCGCTATGGAGCATTGAAACTTTCTCTTCAACATGTGAAGGATACGTCCGTAGGAGGCTGAAGTGTGCAGTGAGTTCAGCATGTTGCTAGGCCTTGAGTGGTGCAGTGGGGGCTGTATTGACGTGGAGTTGCAATCTAGCAAGTGCGTTTGCAGGAGGCAGAACAATGCACAGTTTGTTCAGCAGATTGGAGTAGTCCAAGGGGATGGTGGTCTCCGAAACGAAGAGAGATGTTGCTCCAATGGGACAGTTATCCAGGAGGGATAAGTCCCGGCTCTCCAGAGGGAGAATCATGTGAGACGGACCTCACATATTGAGGAGGAGTACCTCAACAAACAACGACTCCATGAAGCTCAATGGACTGAGCAAGCGGCGAGGAGTCGTCGCATGATCTCGCTTGAGAGAATGCATCGGTGGATGCATTGCGAGATCAAGTGGGGGGAGCGTGACCCAAAGCAACTTAAATGAAGGCACACTTAAAGTCGATGTGGAGATCGGACTCAAGGGAGGGCTGACCTGTGGAATGGTGGGCGCGAGGGCCACCATCGACTCAATGCAAAAAATGAGGAGCGGAGCAACTTGGGTGTAACTTGGCGAAGTACCCAAGCCGCATGAAGGGAGCCAGCATAGAAGTTGGAATATGAAGTGGAGGCATAGTGCTTTCCTTAGACAGAGGTCAAGGACATGAACTCTTGCAGAGGCAAGAGTAGAATCATGTTGTTCCATGGGTTTTTCATTCTGACAGAGCGGACTCATCTTGCATGGTGCCAAAGACGAAAGGAGCTTCTGGGCACATGCACCTTATCTCGGAGAAGCATTTGATGGAGGAACTAAGGCGACTCAATTTGCGGAGGCGAAATTAGGTTCAGAAGGCCTTAGCACGGGGCAAGAGGACTCAAAGGTGGGTACTCTTGAAGAATATGCCACAGTGTTGCCATTCAAGTTGCCATGAAGGAAGCGGTGCGCAGCGGAGATTATGCTGGTAGGGGCAGAGGCCCAGGATCCATACAATGGTGCACAAATTACAGTGAAGTCAGTGGACTTCGGGAGCTACTAGGTGACGGACTATCCTAGAGCGGTGCTTCATCTAGGTGTGACCCAAGAGTGGGTGAATAAAGGTCGATTGTCAAAGGAGCGAAGAAAATCGAAGGTGGAAGAGACCCTGCGATGTATTGGCAGAGGCCACACATGGAGGGTTCACAATTCGAGTTTATTCCACAAGGATCAGAATGCAATGGAGATATCACCAGGAGGCGACATGGTGCAGCGGATCGTGGTGGAACAGTTCGTGGCAATGCGATACACATGACATAGTCCCATGAGGGACTAGATCATATGGAGGTATGATCGGGAGCTACTGGAAGCTCCACTTCGGTGAACAACACAACGACAAGAAGGGCTATGGATTCAAAGAGTGAAGGCCATGGTACCGCAGAGGCGGGCCTTCCGTGCATGCATCAAATTTTGCATCGGATGAAAACCTTGGTCATCAGCATATGGGGGTTGGGTTCCACCAAGGAAAAAGTTCGAATGCAAGTACTAGTGAGTTCCATGGGAGGGACTTGATCATGCAGAGGTATGATCGAAGCAGCTAGAGAGTTGGACTGCTCCAGAGCTCATATTCGCTTAAGGGAGCCCGGCAAGTCAGAGGACAAGGTCGAGTAAGCGAACGTTGCTACCAAGGAAGCTAAGGAGAACAGAATCGGTGCAAACCCTACAATATGATGGCAGAGGCCATGCATGGGAGTTGCAGTCTGCCTTCCCATTGACCAAATAGATTGCTTGGAGAACACAAAGGTGTTGAAGCAGGGGGTCGAAAGGGGCGAGGAAGCAATGACGAGTCCAAAGGGACTTAGCTACCCAAAACTAAGCATCGGTTAGAATGGAGGTGGACTCGGAGGAGTGCCACAGAGGCATATCTACTGATTGTGAAGAAAAGGGATGCAGATGCGAGGCGACGGATAGTAGGGCCATGGGCATGGCAGCGCCATGGTACCGTAGAGGCGGGACTTCCGTGAAAGTCATTGATCCCTTGCTCTCATGGAGGGAGAGCGCTTGGTCGTGAAAGGGGCCGAGGAGGTGGAGAATGCAGAGGCAATCTCCAAGTACCGAGATAAGGCTGAAGGGCAGAGGCCGAAGAACTTCGTAAGACCGGTGTCAATGTGCTTATCATTAAGATAGCCGAAAGTGAAGGACTTCGGGTCATGCAAGAGTGCATAACCAAGGAACGAAGTAGGCAGTACGCGGTGCTGTACCTTTGCTACTCAGAGGAGTAGGCGGTAGGGTTGATGGAGAAGACGGTACAATCCTAGAGGCGACCAAACCTATGAGAGAATTACTCCAAGTTGGGGTGAAAACTTCCTGCATTCCAGAAGTTTGATGGCATTGAGAAGGTGAATCATAGTAACAAACTCAACACAAGGAGTGCAAATACTTCAAGTGCTTCAGAAGTGTGAGCAAAGAGCAGGCGAATGCTAGTAACCAGCTCGATGCATGGAGTACAACCTGGAGGAGGCGGGCGAAGTCAAGTAACCTTTGCCTTCTCAACCCTTAAGAGAATGGGTGAAACCGAGTACCCCAATTCTCTTGTCTATCCAGCAAAGGAGTTCTGCATAAGTTCAAAGACCCTTCGAAGACAATGAAAGACAATAGTTGTCAAATCCTCACCAACGGTGATCAGTGCCACTGAGATTAGATTGTCCGCTTCATTTCCCCACGAAATGCCAATCGAAAGCGGAAGTGATGCGAACCTACTTGGATGTGACAACTAAGTGAAAGAAGAGTCAATGAGCAAATTTTGTGGAGGAAGGACCCAAAACTTTAGAAGTTTACGAGACGATGCTCGTTAAAAGCTCTAACAAGCATCCACCTAGTTCAAGCAGCATGAGGTATTTGAGAGACTAGCGCAGTAAGGATGGTCTTTTCCTTCATCTGGGGGATCCGCAGGAATCAACAATGATCAACACAACTCAGCCAACCCCACACCAGAGTCAGAGTCATTGGTGAGTTGAAACAGCATGGCGGATCAAAGGTTCAACTACTCAAAAATAGCAGCGGAGAGCAGCTAGGAGCCAAGAGGTGCATTGTAGCTGGAACAGAAGATTGAAGACTCAGCAAAGGCAAGGAGTTGCAGTGTCGACAAAGGCTTCAACGAGGACATCGAAGGAATAAGTGGGGGAGAATGTCACGGACAAACTTCTAAACAAGATGTTTGATATAATGCTTATGTATGTCCATGTCTTTTGGTATGTTCATGCCTTGTACAACATGTAGAGGGACGGCCGAAGGCTTAATAGTCCCATTTTAGTTGGGTTAGTGGCCTCTTTAGGCTTGTAAATAAAGGTTGTGTCATGGGGACACATGCAAGAGATTCTCAATCTGTAATAGACCATTTTACCCTTTGTTGTGCAACTGTTCAGAGCTTGTAAAGTCTGTTTGTAATTTGCATTGTCTATGAAGTGTTTTTCGGAGATGTTTGCTTGTGAATCCCGATTGAGGCGTTTTCTCTAACTCGTTCTCTCTTTCGTGGGTCCTAAGGGACATGGGAGACTTCGGGGAGGCTGACCTTTGTGGACGGACACGCAAGGGTGCCGCACGACTTAAGCAAAACCAGCTAAGTCCGTGATAGAACGTCCAGACTTTCGACGAACTCTCAAACCTTCCAACGTGATCTTGGTCTAGACTCCAACTCAACACCTGCTGCATTTTTTTACTGTCATCGTAGTTAATCCTACACACTTATCTCAATATATAAATTAGATAAACAAATGACAATTGACTTTATCATTAAAATCTAAGATTCAACAATCTCCCCCTTTTTTATGATTGTTAGGATCGAGAGCACTAAGAGGGGGGGGGGGGTGAATTAGTGCAGTGGAAAACTTTCTGCGATTAAAACCAAAAGCTGCATTTGAACGATAAAGACAACTCTGTATGAAAGTTGATACTAAGCAAGGTTACAGTCAATCTATACAGGCAGTTTGCAGCAATGATGAAAACCATAATATCGGCGTAAACTGAAATCCGACGTTCGTACGAAGAAACAAATTTACGTCTAAGTGCCGATTCGTAAATCACTTGTTTAGATAAAACGCAGTTTAAGCAGAAGTATAAAGACAGTGTGCTGCTATTGTACAGCTCAAAAAGTAATCTGCAAAAAACAGATTTACGTCTGAACGTAGATTTACGTCTAAACGCAGATTTACGTCTAAACGCAGATTTACGTCTGAACTTTGAAACTCGTTTGTAAAATCGCAGAAGGCAGTATGCAGTTGAAATCAAGACATAAACGTAAATTGAAATCTGATGATTGTATAGGAAAGCCGATTTACGTCTAAATGTAGTTTTACGTCTAAATGCAGATTTTCGTCTAAACCTTGAAACTCGTTTGTAAAATTGCAGAGGGCAGTAAGCTATTAAGAAGTTTGCAGTGAAGGTAAAATACTCAAAGGAAATGCAAACTGAGATTTAGAGTGGTTCGGTCAATCTTGACCTACTCCACTTTTGGCTTCCTCCACTAACGAGGCCACCGACGTCAACTAGAGGCCTTCCTTCAATAGGCGAAGGTCAACCACCCTCTTACAGATTCACTCCTTTTGACGGGCTTAGGAGACAACCCTTACAGAAGTTTTCTCTCCTCTCTTTACAACTCAAACTTGAAGAATAGAAAGAGGAGAACTAGCAGTTTTGAGCTCTAAGAAACACAGAAAGACAGCAAGATTTCGAGTGTGTGTTCTATGCTTTCAGTGCTGAATGGGTGGGGTATTTATAGGCCCTAACCCAGTTCAAATTTGGAGCTCGAATCTGTCAATTCCCGAAATTTTGGGATCAGGCGGTTGCACCTCCTGACTGGGGCGGTTGCACCGCCTGGCAGAGCTCGAAGACTAAGCCTCTAGGCGGTGCCACCTCTGTCAGGGGCGGTTGCACCTCTCTGCCAGAGCTCGAAGACCGAGCTCAGGCGGTTGCACCGCCTGACTGGAGAGGTTGCACCGCCTAGCAGAGCTCGAAACTTGAGCTCTGGCGGTGCTACCTCCTGATAGAGGAGGTTGCACCACCTAGTCTCACTCGGAGACTGAGCCCTGGGCGGTTGCACCTCTTGGCTGGGGCGATTGCACCGCCCAGTCTCGCTGGGAGACATAGCCTGGGCGGTGCTACCTCCCTGCCTGGGCGGTTGCACCTCCCACAGCAACCTGGGTCCGAATGGGTTGAACCATTCGACCCAATTTGAGTTTTTCAGGGGCCCAATTGCCCCAGGATTAAGCTAATGGGATCACCTCCCATTTCTAACTTAATCAAAGTGCTAACTACGATTATTTCCTAAGACATATTCTACAGCTTGCTTAGGTGTGTCACTCGCTTCTTCCGGCGAGTTTCCGACGAACTTCCGTCAATCATCCGATGAACCCTCGGTGATGCTCCTGCGGACTTCCGGCAAACTCCTGGACTGCGATGATCCACTTGGCAAGTTCCGACGAGCTCCTTTGGCAAGCTTCTGGACTTCTCGGATTTGTTCCCGCAGAACCTCCGACGACTGTCCGAACTTTCGTCGAGCTCTCGAACTCCCAACGTGATCATTGTCATGACTCTGGCGTAACTCCTGCTGCATGTCTTACTTTCATCGTAGTTAATCCTGCACACTTATCTCAACACATACATTAGACAACAAATGACAATTGACTTCATCATCAAAATCCGAGATTCAACAATCTCCCCCTTTTTGATGATGACAATCAATTGATAATGGAGTTAACCTTAACTCCCCCTGTCTATATGCCATACTTCTTGAATTTAAAAACTTTATAAATTCAAGAGACATATTCCCATCATGATTCCTATCATAATGTATCTCTTTGAAGATGATGTCAAGGCTTGACATACATTTTCAAATTTAACAAATTTGAATGATGGTTATTGTAGCAATTCATCATATTGTAAGATATCGACATGTAAAGCTGTGAAGCAAGATTTTGATATCATTACATGATGTACACATTTCGAATATTTTAGCAAGTGTAGCATTGCATCACATGGTAAGATATCAGTTCGTACGATGCAAATTTTTGTTTGATATCTTGATACAGGGCATATGGCAATCATATATTTCTTGGTGATGCAAGTATGGCCTAATCATAGCATCAGTGATAGCAACCATATCAACATCAGTAATAGCAACCATATCATTATCAGTGATAGCAGGTATGGCCTAATCATAACATCAGTAATAGCAACCATATCATTATCAGTGATAGCAGGTATGGCCTAATCATAACATCAGTGATAGCAACTATATCATTAGTGATAGCAGGTATGGCCTAATCATAACATCAGTAATAGCAACCATATCAATTCATATTTTTCTCCCCCTTTGTCATCAACAAAAAGCATGGTAGCATTATCAAAAAGCATGGTAGATGTGATTCCAGCAGGTTATCAAGCACATAAAGGAAGGCATGACACATATAATACTTTGAATATCTCTTCTCCTTGTTATGTTATAGTTCGTTGCTTGAAGGAGGAAACTCATTTTTCAAAAAGTTGTCATAAGAGTGTACAGGAAAATCCTATTTTTAGCATTCAAACTGAAAATAAGATGAACTCTTACATACATTCGGATATGAGTAAGCTACTAATTTTCAAAAACATTTGTCACACAATTTCCAACATGTTATTTGATCAAGTGATACCAAGGCATGTAATAGTAATCAATAACGTCCGAAAAATAATTTTAACTAGTTTAAGTATTTGGACACATCAACATTCCTAATTCTCTTCTTATGAAATCAAATTGTTCTTCACTTAGAGGTTTTGTAAAGATATCAGCTAGTTGATGTTTCGTATCAATGAATTCTATGATTACATCATGATTCGTAACATGATCTCGTATAAAGTGATGTCTGATGTCAATATGTTTTGTTCTTGAGTGTTGTATAGGGTTTTTTGTTAGGCATATTGCACTTGTGTTATCACATTTAATGGGAATATTTTTAAGATGAACTTTATAATCTTCTAAGGTATTTTTCATCCAAACAACTTGTGCACAGCATGCACTTGCTGCAATATATTCAGCTTCGGTTGTTGATAGTGCAACCGAGTTTTGTTTCTTAGATGACCAGGAAACAAGGGCATGTCCTAAGAATTGACATGTTCCTGATGTGCTTTTTCTATCTAATCTACAGCCAGCGAAGTCCGCATCAGCATAAGCAATTAACTCAAGCTTCTCTAATTTTGGGTACCATAATCCTAGATTTGTGGTACCATTAAGAAATCTGAGTATTCTTTTAACTGCTTTGAGATGAGATATCTTAGGGTTTGATTGAAATCTAGCACAAAGTCCTACACTGAACATTATGTCTGGTCTAGTTGCAGTGAGGTAAAGTAAACTTCCTATCATACCCCTATAGGTTTTTTTATCGAAGCTTTCTCCACTTTCATCAATTTCTAACTTAGTGGAGGTGCTCATAGGAGTGTTAATAGCTTTTGAGTTATTCATATTAAACTTCTTTAGTAAACTCAAAGCATATTTAGTTTGACTAATAAAGATGTCATTGCTTAGTTGTTTGATTTGTAGACCTAAGAAGAATGTTAACTCTCCCATTAGACTCATTTCGAATTCAAGACTCATAGTTTTAGCAAAGGATTCACAAAGAGATTCATTCGTAGAACCAAAGATAATATCATCAACATAAATTTGAACAATGAGAAAATTATTTTCAAAGTTCTTGATGAATAATGTAGTATCAACCTTGCCTTTTATGAAATTATTTTCAATAAGAAAAGAACTAAGTCTCTCATACCAAGCCCTTGGAGCTTGTTTTAAACCATAGAGAGCTTTAGTTAATCTAAACACATGATTAGGGAGACTATTATTTTCAAATCCAGGAGGTTGTTCAACATAGACTTCTTCGGAAATAAAGTCATTAAGAAAAACGCTTTTAACGTCCATTTGAAATAATTTAAAATTATTACTGCTAGCGTAGGCAAGGAGCATTCTTATAGCTTCTAATCGAGCCACAGGAGCGAAGGTTTCTTCATAGTCGATACCTTCTTCTTGGTTGAAACATTTGGCCACTAATCTAGCCTTGTTTCTAACCACGATACCATTTTCATCTTGCTTGTTTCTAAAGACTCATTTAGTACCAATAACTAAATGGTCATTTGGCCTAGGAACAAGCGTCCAGACCTCATTTCTCTCAAATTGATTCAATTCATCTTGCATTGCGATAATCCATGAATCATCTTTCATGGCTTCATCAACACATTTGGGTTCAATTTGGGAGAGAAAGGCGGCGTTGGCACAAAAATTTTTAAAAGAAGATCGTGTTTGAACCCCCTTTGATGTGTCTACTAAGATTAGCTCCTTAGGATGAGCATCTACATACTTCCAATCCTTGGGTAAGGAAATCTGAGAAGTGGATGCATCCAAGTTGCTAGTTGGAGATGGGGTTTCGTTTAAATTCAATTAATCAAAATTAACATCATCATCAAGATCATTTTTCCTAATTTCGGAAATCTCATTGAAAATAACATGGATGTTTTCAATAATTAAAGTTCTTTTATTGAAAATACGAAAAGCTTAAAAATCGAAGAATAACCAAGAAAGATTCCTTCATCAGATTTAGCATCGAATTTTCCTAAGTTATCCTTTTCATTTAAGATAAAACACTTACACCCAAAGAATTTAAAATATGAGACATTGGGTTTTTTGTTATTCCATAACTCATAAGGAGTTTTGGTGAGTAAGGGTCTTACTAGAACTCTATTCAAAATATAGCATGCAGTGTTTACGGCTTCGGCCCAAAAATATTTGGGTAGGCTATGTTCATTCAACATGGTTCTTGCCATTTCTTGTAGATTTCGATTTTTTCTTTCTACTACCCCATTTTGTTGAGGATTTCTTGGAGTAGAGAAGTTATGGTTGTATCCATAGAGTTCACAGAATTCTTGGAAGTCATGGTTTTGAAATTCTCCACCATGATCACTTCTAATTGACGAAATCATAGAACCCTTCTGATTTTGAACAAGTTTACAAAACTTGGTAAAATATTTAAAGCATTCATTTTTTTGTTTTAAGAAGTAGGTCCATGTATATATGCTATAGTCATCAACAATGACAAAGGTGTACTTGCTACCTCCAAGACTCGATATAGAGATTGGTCCGAATAAGTCCATATGGATCAATTGTAAGGGCCTAGAGGTGCTTATTTGATTCTTAGCTTTGAAACTACCCTTAATTTGTTTACCTAATTGGCAAGCATCACATACATTATCTTTGATGAACTTGATATGAGGAATTCCTCTTACAAGTTCTCTAGATGATATTTGAGTGATTAGTTTCATGCTAGCATGACCTAATCTTCTATGCCATAGCCAAGCATCCTCATTCATAACCGCAAAACACATTTCATCACATAAATCATTGATGTCAATAGTGTATACGTTATTTTGTTTTAATGCAATCATAGACATGTTCTTATGTGGTTTTTCAATGATGCAAGCATTAGATTCGAATTTGACAGCGTATCCTTTATCACATAATTGACTAATGCTCAAGAGGTTATGTTTTAAACCATCAACTAACAAAACATCTTCAATAAAGAAGTTGGATTTGTTACCTATGGTTCCTTTGCCAATGATTTTACCCTTGTTGTTGTCTCCGAATGTGGCATAGCCTTCGTCTATGCTAGTGAGCTTAGAGAATTGAGATGGATCTCCGGTCATATGCCTTGAGCATCCACTATCAAGGTACCATCTCTTGCTCCTAGCTTGCGATGGTGTGGGTTTCTATAAGAAAGGATGATTTTTAGGTACTCATTTGCTTTTGGGTGCCTCAAAGATAGATCTACATTGTTTATCGTGTTGCATAGAGTTTATCATGGTTCCTTTAGGAACCCAAATCAATTTGTTTGGACTAATTTTCTTAAATGGATAATAATGCGTCTTATGTCCAATTTTACAACAAAAGTTACATTTTGCTTGGTGTTGAACATGTAAGATAGGGCCTTTTATAAAGGTGGTTGGATTTAGGTGAGGACTTCTCACAAATCCAATTCCACTTCTTTTTGGAATGTGACCCTTGTTTGCAAGGATCATGTTCAATGACTTGCTACCAACCTCGAATTTCTTCAAGGTGTCCTTAAGTAGCAGGTTTTATTTTTGGAGAGTTTCTAGATCATGACATTTGATACATGAATTTAAACTATCATGATATTCAATTTTTAACTTATCAAAATCACAAGTAAGACTATCATGCTCCTTTTTCAGCAATTTGTATTTTCTATTGATAATCTTGCATTCATCAAATAAGTCATGGAAGGCATTTAATAATTCATCGAAAGATAAATCAGCATCTAATAAATTCGTTACCTCCTCTCCGATGGCCATTAAGGCGTAATGAGCAACTTGCTCGGTGTTAGACTCCTCTTCTTCAGACGCGCTCGAATCATCCCATGTTGCTTTGAGCGCCTTCTTTTTTGTTGTTCTCTTTTTGGCTTGGGGACAATCACTCTTGTAGTGTCCTGGCTTTTTGCACTCATAGCAAATAACTTGGTCTTTCTTGGGTTCAAGTTTACTTTTAGTGTCATTCTTAAACTTGTTTCTTTTAATGAATTTTTAAAATTTTCTTGTTAGAAGTGCCAAGTCATCATCACAGTCCTCATCACTTGAGTTTTCTTTCAAGTGATCTTCCAAAGTTCTAAGTGCCATATCCTTCCTGTTCTTTGGAAGGATATCTTCTTGCTCTTCATGAGCTTTGCAAGTCATCTCGTAGGTCATTAATGACCCAATTAGTTCTTCAAGAGGGAAGTTGTTTAGATCTTTTGCCTCTTGAATAGCAGTGACTTTAGGATCCCAACTCCTAGGAAGGGATCTTAGAATCTTATTTACGAGCTCAAAATCCAAAAAACTTTTTCCGAGTCCTTTTAGACCGTTGACAACATCCGGGAAACGGGTAAACATGTCGCCAATAGTCTCACTCGGTTTCATCCGAAAAAGTTCGAAAGAGTGTAACAAAAGATTGATTTTTGACTCTTTCACTCTACTTGTGCCTTCATGAGTCACTTCGAGTGTGTGCCAAATATCAAATGCAGTTTCACAAATCGAAACACGATTAAACTCATTTTTATCAAGTGCGCAAAATAAGGCATTCATAGCCTTTGCATTAAGAGCGAAAGCCTTCTTCTCCGAATCGTTCCAATCGATCATTGGAAGAGAAGACTTTGAAAAACCATTCTCGACAAGATTCCAGAGTTCAACGTCCATAGAAATAAGAAAGATCCTCATTCGGGTCTTCCAATAGGTGTAGTCCGTCCCATTAAACATGGGTGGACGTGTAATGGAATGACCCTCTTAGTTTCCGGCGTAAGCCATCTCTCTTGGGTTTTAATCCTTTTGAGAGTTAACCGGGCTCTGATACCAATTGTTAGGATCGAGAGCACTAAGAGGGGGGGGGGGTGAATTAGTGCAGCGGAAAACTTTCTGCGATTAAAACCGAAAGCTGCGTTTGAACGATAAAGACAACTCTGTATGAGAGTTGATACTAAGCAAGGTTACAGTCAATCTATGCAGGCAGTTTGTAGCAATGATGAAAACCAGAATATCGGCGTAAACTGAAATCCGACGTTCGTACGAAGAAACAAATTTACGTCTAAGTGCCGATTCGTAAATCACTTGTTTAGATAAAACGCAGTTTAAGCAGAAGTATAAAGACAGTGTGCTGCTATTGTACAGCTCAAAAAGTAATCTGTAAAAAGCAGATTTACGTCTAAACGTAGATTTATGTCTAAACGCATATTTACGTTTGAACTTTGAAACTCGTTTATAAAATCGCAGAAGGCAGTATGCAGTTGAAATCATGACGTAAACATAAACTGAAATCTGATGATTGTACGAGGAAAGCCGATTTACGTCTAAATGCAGTTTTACGTCTAAATGCAGATTTTCATCTAAACCTTGAAACTCGTTTGTAAAATTGCAGAGGGCAGTAAGCTATTAAGAAGTTTGCAGTGAAGGTAAAATACTCAAAGGAAATGCAAACCGAGATTTAGAGTGGTTCGGTCAATCTTGACCTACTCCACTTTTGGCTTCCTCCACTGACGAGGTCACCGACGTCAACTAGAGGCCTTCCTTCAATAGGCGAAGGCCAACCACCCTCGTACAGATTCACTCCTTTTGACGGGCTTAGGAGACAACCCTTACAGAAGTTTTCTCTCCTCTCTTTACAACTCAAACTTGAAGAATATACAGAGGAGAACTAGCAGTTTTGAGTTCTAAGAAACACAGAAAGACAGCAAGATTTCGAGTGTGTGTTCTATGCTTTCAGTGCTGAATGGGTGGGGTATTTATAGGCCCCAACCCAATTCAAATTTGGAGCTCAAATCTGTCAATTCCCGGAATTTCGGGATCAGGCGGTTGCACCTCCTGACTGTTGGGAAATCATGGGGGGCGACATCATATGCGCAGCGGAAGAACAAGAAAACAAAAAATCCCCGATTCCCAAAAAGATGTTCGTCGTCGTGCGAAGATTGGTGCGTAAAAATCCGTAAAACACAAAACCGCGTATAGAGATTGTATTACCTAGGGAGATCGTATATCCATGTTTCCTTGCAGATCCTTAGGAGAGGGTGAAGGAGGTCAAGCGTCCTCCTCTCTAGCGGTGATCCACACAGCAGGGTTGCGACGACGCTCCTCAAAACTCCAGGCCTACTCTGAGGTGGAGAGGGAGAGGAGAATAGGAAAAGCAAGCAAAGACTCTAGCCTATGAGGCTGTGAATCCCTCCTATTTATAGAGATCCCGTGTCAAACCCTAATGGGTCCTTCCCTAGTAGGTATTGGATCTGCATCCAATAAGACAAGGGCTCCATCGGATATCTCATATCCGAACCTCTACTCATCGCAATGCCTACCATATGTGTGTGACCCTCTAGGCCCAATATCGAGCTGGCCGTGAGTCATACCTGTTAGAACTCCTTCTAACTCAGTGAATTATTATCTCTGTAATAATTCACTCGACTCATCAACTACGGACGTACTAGGCCACTACGTCATAGTCCCCAAACGATACAGGGGAATCCAATCCATTGGACCTGTCTGTCCTTAGTTACCATGTACCTATAGTCCCTCATCCATCTAATATCCCAGAGACCGTATATCGAGCATGGTGCTGTCAGACCCATACGGTTTCTACTCAAGTCTCGCTCTAATCGGATTCTCCCGGAGAACTCTTTCTCTCTCAACCCGAATGACCTTGGCCAGGGATTTGTCTGAGCAAGAACACATGGGATATTCCTCTCATGACGCCGAGAGTGGATGATCCTCTGTCGACACTCAATAACCCTCGTAAGGTCGACTACCACTCCCAATGACTAGTTGTACTAGATCTGGGACAGCCAAACCTATAAGTCTGGTATCAAAGAGTGGAGCACTCATACAGGACATCCTTGGTGTCTCAAGTCTAAGGACCAGATACACCACTATGACTACGGAATCGCTATCTGACAATAAGGCATCATCAACCATCCAGCATTCCGTAAGTGGATCAATCAGTGAACTCATTCTCCAATGAGCACCTGTACTGTATCCCTAGTGTCCCTACATGAGCAGCTATGAGACCAGCTGCATCCATCATATGGACGGGTATACAGCACACCAGTCTATCCGGTTATCACGATGTCCCTCTCGAGTAACCTATGATCGGGATTATTTAGGATATGTGTTTAAAGGTGAATCGATCTCATTATCGTGATCTCATCACGATCCGATTCCCATTGCACAAATCCAAGGACATCACAATATATTTATGCATTTATACAATAGTTATAAAGTGATATACGCCAAAATATAATAAGTAAAAAGATTCTGTATCAAGTCACACGTGCCATCACTCACGTGATTGGCTTGCTGGGCACCTATGACTAGCAATCTCCCACTTGACCTAAAGCCAATCACCTATGTGTCTGATCCCCATCAGACTCCTGTGACGCTCAAAGACAATCTGAGACAACGGCTTTGTTAGTGGATCTGCAATGTTATCTTCGGATGGAACTCTTTCCACTGCTACATATCCTCGGGTTACGATCTCTCTAATAAGCTGGAACCTCCTTAGAACACTTCTGATGAGACCCGGGTTCCCTTATTTGAGTAATCGCCCCATAGTTGTCGCAATATAAGGAAGTCGACTTCTCGCTATTCGGAATGACTCCCAAATCTGTGATGAACATCTTCACCCATACTCCCTCCTTTGCTGCATATGATGCAGCAATGTACTCCGCCTCTGTGGTCGAGTCAGCAGTGGTATCTTGCTTGGAACTCTTCCAGCACACTGCTCCTCCATTCAAGGTATACACATACCCTGAATTCGACTTGCTATCATCGACATCAGACTGAAAACTTGAGTCAGTGTAGCCTTCAACCTTAAGGATATTACCTCCATATACTAGTAAAAGATCCTTAGTCCTTCTCAAGTACTTAAGGATACACTTTACTGCTTTCCAATGCTCCATGCCTGGATCCGCCTGATACCTGCTCGTGACACTCAGAGCATGCGCTATATCAGGCCTAGTACATAGCATGGCATACATGATAGACCCTATTGCTGAGGCATAAGGTATCATATCCATGTTCGCCCTTTCTTCTGGAGTCTTTGGGGACATACTCGTAGAAAGCGATATCCCATGTCTCATCGGTATGAGACCTCTCTTGGAATTTTCCATGCCAAACCTTTTGACAATGGTTTCTATGTACCTGGACTGGGACAAGCCAAGCATCCTCTTGGATCTATCTCTATAGATTCTAATCCCCAAAATATATGATGCTTCCCCTAAGTCCTTCATGGAGAAGTGTCTAGATAACCAAGCCTTTATTGTGGATAGCATTTCTATGTCATTCCCAATGATGAGGATGTCATCCACATATAACACCAAAAAGGTGATAGCGCTCCCACTTACCTTTCTGTATACACAAGGCTCATCTTCGTTCTTAACGAAGTCATAAGATCTGATTGCCTCATCAAATCTTATGTTCCAACTTCGGGAAGCTTGCTTTAGTCCATAAATGGATCTAAGCAACCTACACACCTTATCTCGGCAGTTCTTGGACACGAATCCCTCAGGTTGCATCATATACACCTCCTCCTCGAGGTTCCCGTTGAGGAATGTGGTTTTCACATCCATCTGCCAGATCTCATAATCATAGTGTGCTGCAATAGCCAATAGAATTCTGATGGATTTTAGCATTGCTACGGGTGAGAAAGTTTCGTCGTAGTCAACACCTTGCCTTTGACGATACCCCTTAGCCACTAGCCTTGCTTTATAGGTCTCTACCTTTCCATCTACTCTGATCTTTTTCTTAAAGATCCACTTGCAACCAATGGGTACAATACCTTCGGGCGCATCAACTAGGTTCCAAACCTTATTGGAGTACATAGAATCCATCTCAGAATTCATGGCTTCTTTCCACTTCCCGGAGTCTATACTCATAATAGCCTCCTCGTAGGTCTGAGGATCAATATCCTCTTCATCCTCTGCTCTAATATGTCCCACATATCTCTCAAGATGATGGGATACTCTATCAGACCTGCGTAAAGTTGATACTTGTGTATTAGGTTCTCCAACCTCGCTCAATTCTATCATTCTCCCACTATCTCCGTCAAGAATGTGTTCCTTCTCAAGGAACACTGCTCTCTTAGCTACAAAGACCTTTTGGTCCTCGAGATGATAGAAATAATATCCACAAGTTTCCTTGGGGTATCCCTCAAATTTGCATCGCTCTGTCCTTGATTCTAACTTATCGGGGTTGTGTCTTCTAACATGGGCAGGGCAGCCCCAAATCTTAACAACCTTAAGATCATGCTTCTTCCCTTTCCATATCTCATATGGTGTAGACACTACCGACTTAGTTGGAACTCTGTTCAGAAGGTAAGCTGCGGTTTCTAGGGCATATCCCCAGAATGAGATGGGTAGGTCAGCGAAACTCATCATGGACCGTACCATATCTAATAATTTACGATTTCTCCTTTCAGAGACACCATTGAGCTGAGGTGTATAAGGAGGTGTCCATTGGGATAATATCCCATGGTCCTTGAGGAACTGAGTAAACTCTGTACTTAAGTATTCACCTCCTCGATCTGATCGAAGAGTTTTGATACTCTTTCCAGTCTGGTTCTCCACCTCATTCTTATACTCTCTGAATTTCTCAAAGGCCTCAGACTTGTACTTCATTAAGTACACATATCCATACGTTGAGAAATCATCAGTAAATGTAATGAAGTAGGAGTAACCTCCAATGGCATGAGTTGACATGGGTCCACATACATCACTATGTATGAGTTCCAACAACTCATTGGCTCTCTCTCCAGTTCTACTAAATGGAGATTTGGTCAGTTTTCCACGAATGCAAGGCTCACAAGTTGCATATGACACATAGTCGAATGGATCTAGATATCCATCATTTAGCAACTTTTTAATCCTTCTTTCATGGATGTGACCTAGCCTACAATGCCACAGGTATGCACTGTTCAACTCATCTCATTTCCTTTTGGACACATTTACATTCATGATATGTGGAGTGGTGTCTAACATAAATAAACCATTATGCAATGTTCCTTTCGTGATGATCTTATCATCTAATAATATCGAACAACCATTGTTCTCAAAAAATAAATTTATATCCACTAACTGTTAAACATGAAATGGAAATAATGTTTTTGATAATAGAAGGAACAAAATAACATGCATCTAATGCAATAAAAGCTCCACTAGGCAAATGTAGGGCGACCTCGCCAACAGCTAATACAGCAACTTTTGCTCCATTACCCATCTTGAGGTCCATCTCGCCTCTCTCTAGTCTCCTAGGCCTTGCCAGAACCTGCAACGAATTGCATATATGATAAGCACTACCGGTATCCAATACCCATGTGTTATCATAAGAGTCTGACAAATGGAGACTGATCATGAATGTACCTGAAGCTTCATCAAGCTTTTGTTTCACCCTTTCTGCAAGGTACTCTTTGTAGTTTCTCTTCCAATGCCCATCTTTACCACAGTGGAAGCACTGGCCTTTGTCCTTTGCTGGGTCTTTCTTAGCAACCTTTGCTTTACCTTGTTTGCCCTTGCCCTTTCCCTTCTTAAGGGACCTTTTTGCTTTCCTTTTCTTTCTGGTCTCACCAGTGTAGAGAACTGGCTTCTCTTTCTTAATAGTACTCTCTGCCTCCCTCAACATATTGAGGAGCTCTGGGAGAGTCACCTCAAGCTTGTTCATATTAAAATTCATTATGAACTGTGAAAAGGAATCTGGTAGGGACTGAAGCACAATGTCCACACACAAGTTATCCTCTAGGACCATTCCTAGACCTGTGAGTTTCTTTATCCACTCAATCATCTTTAGGACATGGTTCTGAACCGGTGTCCCCTTAGTCATCATAGCGCGGAAAAGGCTCTTGGATATCTCATATCGTTGAGTCCTTCCCTGTTCCTCAAACAATTTACGGACATGTAGGAGAATGGATCTGGCATCCATCTTTTCATGTTGTCTCTGTAACTCTGGAGTCATAGAGCCCAACATATAGCACTGAGCAAGAGTGGAGTCATCAATGTACTTCACGTAGCGAGCGATCTCATCCTCGCTTGCCCCTTCTTCGGGCGTAGGCATCACTATATCAAGGACGTACACGATTTTCTCCGCTCTGAGAACAATTCTCAAGTTACGGAGCCAATCCGTATAATTTGGACCAGTGAGGCGGTTGACATCAAGTATGCCACGTAAGGGATTTGAAAGCGACATTTTCTGAAAATAAAGATGTAGCAGAAATTAATAACATGCAGATTTTGCAAGAAATAACTATCAAGATATGGACTTCTATCTTAATATGCTCCCACTATTTTACTAACGAGTCATGCGACACCCTCAGCACGTGAAACGGAAGTCTCCGGCAGACTTCTAGTGGGGATCAGGATCCAATCAGCGTCTTAGTGTAACCTCGAGGGACTCGACCAATCACACTAAGCCTAAAAGGTAGGCAACTCTTGCCGATCACAACTCGTTGTGATTCTCGTCCTGTTCGGCCTCCGAATCACCATGGCCTCGAGGGACTCGACCAACCATGATGCTCGGTTAAGTCAACACCTTCGTTACAAGATGAGTCTGATTTGATGATATACCCTCGAGGGACTCGACCAAGCATACCATGCCCTTAGGTTACCGGTGACATCTCTATGTCGTAAGCAAGATAGCGAATCGCGATATAGGTGAGTCTCGAGAGACTCGACCAACTCAACCTACACCGGGAATCGGTTCATACTCATAACGATGGAAGGCCACGTGGGTTAATCTAATTGCCTCACGTTTACCGACTTAATATTATCGAGAGATGTTTCTATAATTTGGTCTCCTAATATGACATGTCACACATATACATATTTAATATATATCTACATCGCATGCAAATATATATACATATCTAGTATGCGTATAAGCAATCACATCAGATGATCATGGACCACAACCTAATATGATTAGGCCCGAGCCAGTAGGCCTAATCACTCACATCAAGATCTATGTGTGCAACGGTGCATCTCCATGCCCTGTGATCGTCCATCTCGTCCTCGTCGGTTCCGTCGACATCTTGATGCATCTCCATGCATCACGATCGTCCGTCTTGTGGGTCCCGCTATTGCATCCACGCTCCCGCTGCGCCTCCTCATGTGATTACAACTTAATCATAGGCACGCAGGCCCGACAATAAACGAGAAATATAATGGAGGTTCGCATACCTCAATAATAATAATCACAAGTACACACATCACACGGTCCATGATCATCCGTCCACACATCATACATCACATGTATAAATAATCATCATCATGTAGGACTACTAGATAATAATAAAAATAATAATCAACTAAACCTTTTAATTAATTAATATTTTTCTGAAATCGGGGACATGTAGGGAATTTCTCAATTCCTAAGGGTATTTTCGTAATTTGGATAAAAGACAGAAACTGGAATTTCTCAAATTCCGATGGGCAAAACTGTCTTTTGGCTAGAAAACCCTAATGCCCTTTCCCCCTTTCGTTGTTGCCACCGCCGCCACACTACCGGCGGCGGCCTGTGCGGCGGGGCGAGGGCACTGCCCTCGCCTGCAGGCGGCACGCCCGATAGCAGCGATGCCGCTGCGGGTGGGTGCCCCCTTCGGGCGCCGCTGCCTCCGCAGACGGTGATGTACCGCTGGGCGGCCGCCCCTGTGGGGGGGTTTCGCCCGCGGGAGCAGCGGCGGCAGCCGCCGCTGCCCTGCGGCGCCTCTGCCCGTGGGCTGCCAGTCTCGCCAGCAGCAAGCCTGCTGCAAGTAGACCGTGCGGCCGGCTGTTGCAGGCACAGCGGTTGCGCATGCGCCGGCGCTGTGCTGCCTGGCTGCGGCTGCCGCTGCAGGTGGCTGCAGGCATGCAGATCGAGGGCAACAACTGTTGCTGCCCTTCCTCGCTTTTGCGTCAACGATTTTGATGTCAATATTCTTCCTAAACACAACACACGCAGTTCAAAACCAATCATTCGCACGAACAACCTGGCTCTGATACCACTGTTGGGAAATCATGGGGGGCGACATCATATGCGCAGCGGAAGAACAAGAAAACAAAAAATCCCCAATTCCCAAAAAGATGTTCGTCGTCGTGTGAAGATTAGTGCGCAAAAATCCGTAAAACACAAAACTGCGTATAGAGATTGTGTTACCTAGGGAGATCGTATATCCCTGTTTCCTTGCAGATCCTTAGGAGAGGGTGAAAGAGGTCAAGCGTCCTCCTCTTTAGCGGTGATCCACACAGCAGGGTTGCGATGACGCTCCTCAAAACTCCAGGCCTACTCTGAGGTGGAGAGGGAGAGGAGAATAGGAAAAGCAAGCAATGACTCTAGCCTATGAGGTTGTGAATCCCTCCTATTTATAGAGATCCCGTGTCAAACCCTAATGGGTCCTTTCCTAGTGGGTATTGGATCTGCATCCAATAAGACAAGGGCTCCGTCGGATATCTCATATCCGAACCTCTACTCATCGCAATGCCTACCATATGTGTGTGACCCTCTAGGCTCAATATCGAGCTGGCCGTGAGTCATACCTGTTATAACTCCTTCTAACTCAGTGAATTATTATCTCTGTAATAATTCACTCGACTCATCTACTACGGACGTACTAGGCCACTACGCCGTAGTCCCCAGACGATACAGGGGAATCCAATCCATTGGACCTGTCTGTCCTCAGTTACCATGTACCTATAGTCCCTCATCCATCTAATATCCCAGAGACCGTATATCGAGCATGGTTCTGTCAGACCCATACGGTTTCTACTCAAGTCTCGCTCTAATCAGATTCTCCCGGAGAACTCTTTCTCTCTCAACCCAAATGACCCTGGCCAGGGATTTGTTTGAGCAAGAACACATGGGATATTCCTCTCATGACGCCGAGAGTGGATGATCCTCTGTCGACACTCAATAGCCCTCGTAAGGTCGACTACCACTCCCAATGACCAGCTGTACTAGATCTGGGACAACCAAACCTATAAGTCTGGTATCAAAGAGTGGAGCACTCATACAGGACATCCTTTGTGTCTCAAGTCTAAGGACCAGATACACCACTAGGACTACGGAATCGCTGTCTGACAATAAGGCATCATCAACCATCCAGCATTCCGTAAGCGGATCAATCAGTGAACTCATTCTCCAATGAGCACCTGTACTGTATCCCTAGTGTCCCTACACAAGCAGCTATGAGACCAGCTGCATCCATCATATGGACGGGTATACAGCACACCAGTCTATCCGGTTATCACGATATCCCTCTCGAGTAACCTATGACCGGGATTATTTAGGATATGTGTTAAAGGTGAATCGATCTCATTATCGTGATCTCATCACGATCCGATTCCCATTGCACAAATCCAAGGACATCACAATATATATATGCATTTATGCAATAGTTATAAAGTGATATACGCCAAAATATAATAAGCAAAAAGATTCTGTATCAAGTCACACATGCCATCACTCACGTGATTGGCTTGCTGGGCACCTATGACTAGCACTGACTGGGGCGGTTGCACTGCCTGGCAGAGCTCAAAGATTGAGCCTCTGGGCGGTGCCACCTCTGTCAGTTGCGGTTGCACCTCTCTGCCAAAGCTCGAAGACCGAGCTCAGGCGGTTGCACCGCCTGACTGGAGAGGTTGCACCGCCTGGCAGAGCTTGAAACTTGAGCTCTGGCGGTGCTACCTCCTGATAGAGGAGGATGCACCGCCTAGTCTCGCTCGGAGACTGAGCCCTGGGCGGTTGCACCTCTTGGCTGGGGCGGTTGCACCGCCCTGTCTCGCTGGGAGACATAGCCTGTGTTGAACCTCGGATTTTGATGATGAAGTCAATTGTCATTTGTTGTCTAATCTATGTGTTGAGATAAGTGTGCAGGATTAACTACGATGAAAGTTAGACAAGCAACAGGAGTTGCGCCGGAGTCAAGATCATGATCACATTGGGAGTTCGACGGAAGTCCGGACGGTCGTCGGAGGTTCTGCAAGAACAGATCCGAGAAGTCCAGAAGCTTGCCAAGCGAAGCTCGTCAGAACTCGCCAAGTAGATCGTCGCAAAGTCCAGGAGTTTGCCGGAAGTCCGCAGAAGAATCACCGAGGGTTCATCGGATGATCGACGGAAGTTCGCCGGAAACTCGCCGGAAGAAGCGATTGACGCATCGGAGCAAAGCTGCAGAAATTGTCTTAGATTTAATCGTAGTTAGCACATTGATTAAGTTGGAAAATGGGAGGTGATCCCATTAGCTTAATCTTGGGGCAATTGGGCCCCTGAAAAGATTGAAATTTGGCCGAATGGAGCTAACCATTCGGACTCTGATTGCACCAGGAGGTGCAACCGCCTAGGCCAGGAGGTGGCACCGCCTGGGCTAAGTCTCCCAGCGAGACTGGACGGTGCAACCGCCCCAGCCAGGAGGTGCAACCACCTGAGCTCAGTCTTCGAGCTAGACTGGGCGGTGCAACCTCCCTAACAGAGAGGTAGCACCGCCTGAGCTCTGGCAGAGAGGTGCAACCGCCTCAGTCAAGAGGTGGCACCGCCTAGGGCTCAATCTCCGAGCCAGACTCAGGTGGTGCAACCGCCCCTGATAGAGAGGTGCAACCGCCCCTGACAGAGAGGTGCAACCGCATGGGCTCAGTCTCCGAGCTCTGCTAGGCGGTGCAACCTCTCCAGTCAGGAGGTGCAACCGCCTAATCCCGGAATTCCGGGATTTGATCGTTTTGAGCTCCAAATTTGAACAGGGTTGGGGCCTATAAATACCCCACCCATTCAGCACAGAAATGACAGAGACCTACACCGAAATCTTGATTCTTTCTGTGATTCTAAGAGCACAAAATTGTTGTAAAGCCTTTAAGTCTCCTCCTTCTGTTCTTTAAGCTTCTGAATTGTAAAAGTGAGGAGAGAAAGGTTCTGTAAGGGTTGTCTCCTGAGCCCATCAAAAGGAGTGAAACTGTAAAAGGGCAGTTGGCCTTCGCCCATTGAAGGAAGGCAGCTAGTTGACGTCGGTGACCTCGTCGGAGGAGGAAGCCAAAAGTGGAATAGGACAAGACTGACCGAACCACTCTAAATCTCTGGTTTGCTTTTATTTCGAGTACCTTATCATTACTGCAAACCTCCTACATAACTACTGCTCTCTGCGCCTTTACGAATAAGTTCTAAGTGCTGATCTTTTCGAATCTGCATTCAGACGTAAATCTGTGTTTTTCGTACGATCAGCTTACGTCTGTGTTTTGATTCTGCAAAACTGTCTTCTGTGCTTTTATGAACTAGCTTCTAAGTTTAGATCCCTTTGAAACTGTTTTAGACGCAAACTACGTTTAGACGTAAAACTGCGTTTAGACGCAAACTGCGTTTAGACGTAAAACTGCGTTTAAACGTAAACTGCGCAAACTATGTTTAAACATAAAACTGTGTTTGAGACGTAAACTTCTTTTAAACGCAAACTGCGTTTAGACGTAAAACTGCATTTAGACGTAAACTGAGTTTAGACGCAAAACTGCGTTTAGACGTAAAACTGTGTTTAGACGCAAAACTGCGTTTAGACGCAAACTGTATTTAGACGCAAACTCAGTTTAGACGTAAACTGTGCTTAGACATAAACTGCACTTAATCTTAAGTAATCTTAGAATCGGCTTTTACATCGAAATCGTTTTCATCGGACGAACGCAGCTTTCGTTTTTTAAATCGCTGAAAGATTTCCGCTGCACTAATTCACCCCCCCCCCCCCCCCCTCTTAGTGCTCTCGATCCTAACAATTGGTATCAGAGCGAGGTTAACTCTCTAACGGATTAAAACCCAAGAGAGATGGCATACGCTGGAAACCAAGAGGGGCATTCTATTACACGTCCACCCATGTTCAGTGGGACGGACTACACCTACTGGAAGACCCGAATGAGGATCTTTCTTATTTCTATGGATTTTGAACTGTGGAACCTTGTTGAAAACGGATTTTCAAAGTCTTCTCTTCCAATGATCGATTGGAATGAATTGGAAAAGAAGGCTTTCGCTCTTAATGCAAAGGCTATGAATGCCTTATTTTGCGCACTTGATAAAAACGAGTTTAATCGTGTTTCAACTTGCGAAACTGCATTTGATATTTGGCACACACTTGAAGTGACCCACGAGGGCACAAGTAGAGTGAAAGAGTCAAAAATCAATCTGTTGTTGCATTCTTTTGAACTTTTCCGAATGAAACCGAGTGAAACCATTGGCGACATGTTTACCCGTTTCACGGATGTCGTCAACGGTCTAAAAGGACTCGGAAAAAGTTTTTCGGATTTTGAACTCGTAAATAAGATACTAAGATCCCTTCCTAAGAGTTGGGATCCTAAAGTCACTGCTATTCAAGAGACAAAAGATCTGCGCAACTTCCCTCTTGAAGAACTAATCGGGTCATTAATGACCTACGAAATGACTTGTAAAGCTCATGAAGAGCAAGAAGACATCCTTCCAAAGAACAGGAAGGATATGACACTCAAAACTTCTGAATGCCACTTGAGAGAAAACTCAAGTGATGAGGACTGTGATGATGACTTGGCACTTTTAACAAGAAAGTTTAAAAAGTTCTTTAAAAGAAACAAGTTTAAGAATGATGCGAAAAATAAACTTGAACCCAAGAAGGACCAAGTGATCTGCTATGAATGCAAAAAGCCGGGACACTACAAGAGTGATTGTCCCCAAGTCAAAAGAAGAACATCAAAGAAGAGGGCGCTTCAAGCAACATGGGATGACTCGAGCGCGTCCGAAGAAGAGGAGACCAACACCGAGCAAGTTGCTCATTACGCCCTAATGGCCATCGAAGACGAGGTAACAAATTCATTAGATGCAGATTTATCATTCGATGAATTATTAAATGCCTTCCATGAATTGTTTGATGAGTGTAAGACTATTAGTGGTAAATACAAATTGCTAAAAAAGGAGTATGATAGTCTTATTTACAAGTTTGATAAGTTAAATGCTGAACATAGTGATAGTTTAAACTCATGCATAAAATGACAGGATCTAGAAACTTTTCAAAAAGAAAACTTGCTACTTAAGGATACCTTGAAGAAATTCGAGGTTGGTAGCAAGTCATTAAACATGATCCTTACAAACAAGGGTCATGTTCCCAAAAGAAGTGGGATTGGATTTGTGAGGAGTCCTCACCAAAATCCAACTACCTTCGTAAAAGGCCCCATCTTACATGTTAGACATCAAAACAAATGCAACTTTTGTTGCAAGTTTGGACACAGGACGCATTATTGTCCATTCAGGAAAATTAGTCCAAACAAATTGATTTGGGTTCCTAAAGGAACCATGACAAATTCTATGCAACATGATAGAAAATGTAGATCTATTTGTGAGGAACCCAAAAGCAAATGGGTACCTAAACATCATCCTTTCTTGTAGAAAACTAAACCATCGCAAGCTAGGAGCAAGAGATGGTACCTTGATAGTGGATGCTCAAGGCATATGACCGGAGATCCATCCCAATTCTCTAAGCTCACTAGCATAGACGAAGGATATGTCACCTTCGGAGACAACAAGGGTAAAATCATTGGCAAAGGAACCATAGGTAACAAATCCAACTTCTCTATTGAAGATGTTTTGCTAGTTGATGGTCTAAAACATAACCTCTTGAGCATTAGTCAATTGTGTGATAAAGGATATATTATCATATTTGAATCTAATGCTTGCATCATTGAAAAACCACATAAAAACATATCTATGATTGCATTAAAACAAAATAACGTATACACTATTGACATCAATGATTTATGTAATGAAATATGTTTTTCTGCTTTAAATGAGAATGCTTGGATATGGCACAGAAGATTAGGTCATGCTAGCATGAAGCTAATCACTCAAATATCATCCAAAGAACTTATAAGAGGAATTCCTCATATCAAGTTCATCAAAGATAATGTATGTGATGCTTGCCAATTAGGTAAACAAATTAAGAGTAGCTTCAAATCTAAAAATCAAATAAGCACCTCTAGGCCCTTACAATTGATCCATATGGACTTGTTCGGACCCATCTCCACATCAAGCCTTGGAGGTAGCAAATACGCTTTCGTCATCGTGGATGACTATAGCAGATACACATGGACTTACTTCTTAAAACAGAAAAGTGAATGCCTTAGATCTTTTACCAAGTTTTGCAAACTCGTTCAGAATGAGAAAGGTTCTATGATTTCGTCAATTAGAAGTGATCATGGTGGTGAATTTCAAAACCATGATTTCTAGGAATTTTGTGAACTCAATGGATACAACCATAATTTCTCTACTCCTAGAAACCCTCAACAAAATGGTGTTGTAGAAAGAAAAAATCGAAATTTACAAGAAATGGCAAGAACCATGTTGAATGAACACAACCTACCCAAATATTTTTTGGCTGAAGCCGTAAATACTGCATGCTACATTTTAAATAGAGTTCTAGTAAGACCTCTACTAACCAAAACTCCCTATGAGTTATGGAACAATAAAAAACCCAATGTTTCATATTTTAAAGTCTTTGGGTGTAAGTGTTTTATCTTGAATGAAAAAGACAACTTCGGAAAATTTGATGCTAAATCCGATGAAGGAATCTTTCTTGGTTATTCTACAGTTTCTAAAGCCTTTCGTATCTTCAATAAAAGAACTCTAATTATTGAAGAATTCATTCATGTTGTTTTCAATGAGATTTCCGAAATCACGAAAAATGATCTTGATGAAGATGTTAATTTTGATTCCTTGAATTTAAATGAAACCCCTTCTCCAACTAACAACCTGGATGCATCCACTTCCGAAATATCCTTACCCAAGGATTGGAAGTATGTAGATGCTCACTCTAAGGAGCTAATCCTAGGAGACACGTCAAAGGGGGTTCAAACACGATCTTCTCTTAAAACCTTTTGTGCGAATGCCGCCTTTCTCTCCCAAATTGAACCCAAATGCATTGATGAAGCCATGAAAGATGATTCATGGATTATCTCAATGCAAGATGAATTAAATCAATTTGAGAGAAATGAAGTGTGGAAGCTTGTTCCTAGGCCAAATGACCATTTAGTTATTGGTACTAAATGGGTCTTCAGAAACAAGCAAAATGAAAATGGTATCGTGGTTAGAAACAAGGCTAGATTAGTGGCCAAAGGTTTCAACCAAGAAGAAGATATCGATTACGAAGAAACCTTCGCTCCTGTGGCTCGATTGGAAGCCATAATGATGCTCCTTGCCTACGCTAGCAGTAATAATTTTAAGTTGTTTCAAATGGATGTTAAAAGCGCTTTTCTAAATGGCTTTATCTCCGAAGAAGTTTATGTTGAACAACCTCCTGGTTTTGAAAATGATAGCCTCCCTAATCATGTGTTTAGATTAACTAAAGCTCTCTATGGTTTAAAACAAGCCCCAAGGGCTTGGTATGAGAGCCTTAGTTCTTTTCTTATCGAAAATAACTTCACAAAAGGCAAGGTTGATACTACATTATTTATCAAGAATTTTGAAAATAATTTTCTCATTGTTCAGATTTATGTTGATGATATTATCTTTGGCTCTACAAATGAATCTCTCTGTGAATCTTTTGCTAGAACCATGAGTCTTGAATTTGAAATGAGCTTAATGGGAGAATTAACATTCTTCTTAGGTTTACAAATCAAACAATTAAGCAACAACATCTTTATTAGTCAAACAAAATATGCTATGAATTTATTAAAAAAGTTTAATATGAACAACTCAAAGGCTATTAACACCCCTATGAGCACCTCCACTAAGTTAGAAATTGATGAAAGTGGAGAAAGCTTTAATCAAAAGACTTATAGGGGTATGATAGGAAGTTTACTTTACCTCACTGCCACCGGACCAGACATCATGTTCAGTGTAGGACTTTGTGCTAGATTTCAATCAAACCCTAAGATATCTCATCTCAAAGCAGTCAAAAGAATACTTAGATATCTTAATGGAACCACAAATCTAGGATTATGGTACCCAAAATCAGAAAATTTTGAGTTAATAGCTTATGCTGATGCGGACTTTGCTGGCTGTAGACTAGATAGAAAAAGCACATCAGGATCATGTCAATTTTTAGGACATGCCCTTGTATCCTGGTCATCTAAGAAACAAAGCTCGGTTGCTCTATCAACAACCGAAGCTGAATATATTGTAGCAAGTGCATGCTGTGCACAAGTTGTATGGATGAAAAACACTTTAGAAGATTACAAAGTTAATCTTAAAGATATTCCCATTAAATGTGATAACACGAGTGCAATATGCTTAACTAAAAATCCTATACAACACTCAAGAACAAAACATATTGATATTAGACATCACTTTATACGAGATCATGTCACTAATCATGACGTAACCATAGAGTTCATTGATACCAAACATCAACTGGCTGACATTTTTACAAAACCTCTAAGTGAAGAACAATTTGATTTCATTAAAAGAGAATTAGGAATGTTGATGTGTCCGAATAAATAAACTTATTTTTCGGACTATATTGAATGATCAGATCACTTGATTGCCATGTTTATATGTGAAAATCTGTAACAAAATCTTGTCCAAATGCATCTTATTTGTTCGAATGCTATAAAACAGATTTATTCGTACACTTTCATAAGTTTCTGAAATAAATCTGATAAAGTGATTCCTGTGTATGTATTTCATCCTGTAATATCTTTACGGGTAAAATGGATTATAACAAAAAGGGGAAGAAGTTTTCAAAGCAATCTATGTAAAATTCCTCAATAAGCTTGCTAATATTATTTTCCTGGTATCACAATTACCATGCTTTTTGTTGATGACAAAGGGGGAGAAACATATGAATTGATAAACACTGCCATGATCATGTCTATGTCATAGTTGCAAATACTTGAGTGATGCTATAAACAATGTTATGGTTATGCCATCCTTGCATCACCAAGAGATATATGAACATGTGCTATAGTTTGCATTAATGTCTTGAGTTGATATCCTATCTTGTGAAGTAAATGCAAACTTGCTAGAAAATCTCAAATGTGTGCATCATGTAATAGTCTTTCGTAGCTTTATATGATAATATTCAATTACATGATGAATAGTTACAAACACAATCATACAAACTTGATGATGTATGTCAAGCCTTGACATCATTCTTGAAGAGATACATCATGATGGGTATCATGATGGGAGTATTGATAAGTTTAACTGATCTAACTTATCAATACGTCACTTCAATTCTTAGGTCTTGAATTCAAGGTTGACTTATCTCAACTATGGCATATAGATAGGGGGAGTTAAGGATAACTTCATTATCAATTGATTGTCATCATAAAAAAGGGGGAGATTGTTGAATCTCGGATTTTGATGATGAAGTCAATTGTCATTTGTTGTCTAATCTATGTGTTGAAATAAGTGTGCAGGATTAACTACGATGAAAGTTAGACAAGCAGCAGGAGTTGCGCCGGAGTCAAGATCATGATCACGTTGGGAGTTCGAGAGTTCGACGGAAGTTCGGACAGTCGTCGGAGGTTCTGCGAGAACAGATCCGAGAAGTCCAGAAGCTTGCCAAGCGAAGCTCGTCGGAACTCGCCAAGTAGATCATCGCAAAGTCCAGGAGTTTGCCAGAAGTCCGCAGAAGAATCACCGAGGGTTCATCGGATGATCGACGGAAGTTCGCCGGAAACTCGCCGGAAGAAGCGATTGACGCATCGGAGCAAAGCTGCAGAAATTGTCTTAGATTTAATCGTAGTTAGCACGTTGATTAAGTTGGAAAATGGGAGGTGATCCCATTAGCTTAATCTTGGGGCAATTGGGCCCCTGAAAAGATTGAAATTGGGCCGAATGGAGCTAACCATTCGGACCCTGATTGCACCAGGAGGTGCAACCGCCTAGGCCAGGATGTAACGGACAAACTTCTAAACAAGATGTTGGATGTAATGCTTATGTCTGTCCGTTGTCTTTTGGCATGTTCATGCCTTGTACAGTAGGTAGAGGGGCAGCCGAAGGCTTATAAGTCCCATTTTAGTTGGGTTGGTGGCCTCTTTAGGCTTGTAAATAAAGGTTGTGTCATGTGGACACGTGATAGAGCTTTTCGGTCTGTAATGGACCATTTTACCCTTTGTTGTGCAACTATTCAGAGCTTGTAAAGTCTGTTTGTAATTTGAATTGTCTATGAAGTGTATTTCGGACATGTTTGCTTGTGGATCCCGATTGAGGCGTTCTCTTTAACCCGTTCTCTCTTTTGTTGGTCCTAAGGGACAATGGGAGGCTTCGGGGAGGCTGACCTTTGTGGACGGACGCGCGAGGGTGCCGCACGCCTTAGGCAAAACCAGCTAAGGTCGTGACAATATGGTATCAGAGCGGGACAAGCACTCATAGAAACACTTGACATGCAAACGTGGGGGACCTAGCGGGGCTGCGTTGAGGGCAGTCAGCACACGCGCGACCGTTTGAGGGAAAACGAGCATGGAGATGTAGGGAAAAGAGTCACTCAGAGGAGGGAGCATCTGAGATTGGCATTCAGAGGAATGGCCAACCCTTCGCGCAAGAGGCACCATGAGAACAGGCAAGCTTGGTTGAACTTGGAGCGCACAAAGGTTGGGATGGCTGAGTTTGAGCTACGGCTCAATGTTGACAACTATACTTGATGGTGCTCTAGGCAAGCGAGGCGCTTGGCAAGAATGAGACCATCCAAGGTGGAATAAGTTGTTCAACGACCAAAAGAGTTATGCAAAGCTCACAGAGGTGAGGGGAATTGCTAACTCGAAGAATTTGGTACTCATGCATGGGCTTGTATGCGGACGATGGAATGTTCGTGGCCATCCCAAGGCGACCGAGACTCGGCGCCATGGAGCATTGAAACTTTCTCTTCGTCATGTGAAGGATACGTCTGGAGGAGGCTGAAGTGTGCAATGAGTTTAGCATGTTGCTAGGCCTTGAGGGGTGCGGCGGTGGCTGTATTGACGTGGAGGCGCAATCTAGCAAGTGCGTTTGCAAGAGGCAGAACAATGCACAGTTTGTTCAGCAGATCGGAGTAGTCCAAGGGGATGGGGGTCTCCGAAACGAAGAGAGATGTTGCTCCAACGGGACAGTTATCTAGGAGGGATAAGTCTCGGCACTCCAGAGGGAGAATCATGTGAGACGGACTTCACATGTTGAGGAGGAGTACCTCACAAACAACAACTTCATGAAGCTCGATGGACTGAGCAAGCGGCGAGGAGTTGTCACATGATCTCACTTGAGAGAATGCATTGGTGGATGCATTGTGAGATCAAGTGGGGCAGCGACCTGAAGCAACTTAAATGAAGGCACACTTAGAGTCGATATGGAGATCGGACTCAAGGGAGGGCTGACCCGTGGAATGGAGGGCGCGAGGGCCACCATCGACTCAATGCAAAAACGAGGAGCGGAGCAACTTGGGTGTAACTTGGCGAAGTACCCAAGCCGCATGAAGGGAGCCAGCAGAGAAGTTGGAACATGGAGCAGAAGCACAGTGCTTTCCTTAGACAGAGGTCAAAGACATGAACTCTTGCAGAGGCAAGGGTAGGATCATGTTGTTCCATGGGTCCTTCATTCTGACAGAGCGGACTCATCTTGCATGGTGCCAAAGATGAAGGGAGCTTCTGGGCACATGCACCTTTTCTCGGAGGAGCATTTGATGGAGGAACTAAGGTGACTCAATTTGCGGAGGCGAAGTTGGGTTCAGAAGGTCTTAGCACGGGGCAAGAGGACGCAGAGGCGGGTACTCTTGAAGAATATGCCACAGTGTTGCCATTCAAGTTGCCATGAAGGAAACAGTGCGCAGCGGAGATTGTGCTGGTAGGGGCAAAGGCCCAGGATCCAGACAATGGTGCACAAACTACAGTGAAGTCGGTGGACTTCGGGAGCTGCTAGGCGACGGACTGCCCTAGAGTGGTGCTTCATCTAGGTGTGACCCAAGAGTGGGTGGATGAAGGTCGATTGCCAAAGGAGTGAACAAAATCGAAGGTGGAGGAGACCCTGCGATGTATTGGCAGAGGCCACACATGGAGGGTTCACAATTCGAGTTTAGTCCACAAAGATCAGAATGCAATGGAGATGTCACCAAGAGGCGACATGGTGCAGCGGATCGTGGTGGAACAGTTCGTGGCAATGCGACACACACGACAGTGTCCCGTGAGGGATGAGATCATATGGAGGTATGATCGGGAGCTACTGGGAGCTCCGCTTTGGTGAACAACACGATGGCAAGAAGGGATATGGATTCAAGGAGTGAAGGCCATGGTACCGAAGAGGCGGGTCTTCCGGGCGTGTACCGAATTTTGCATCGGATGAAAACCTTGGTCATTAGCATATGGGGGCTGGGTTCCACCAAGGGAAAAGTTCGAATGCAAGTACCAGTGAGTTCCATGGGAGGGACTTGATCATGCAGAGGTATGATCGAAGCAACTGGAGAGTTGGATTGCTCCAAAGCTCATATTCGCTTAAGGGAGCCCGACAAGTCAGAGGACAAGGTCGAGTAAGCGAACGTTGCTACCAAGGAAGCTAAGGAGAACAGAATCGGTGCAAACTCTACAACGTGATGGCAGAGGCCATGCATGGGAGTTGCAGTCTGTCTTTCCATCGACCAAACGGACTGCTTGGAGAACACAGAGGTGTTGAAAGGGGCGAGGAAGCGACGATGAGTCCAGAGGGACTTAGCTACCCAAAAATCAAGCATCAGTTAGAATGGAGGTGGACTCAGAGGAGTGCCACGGAGACATCTCTACTGATTGTGAAGAAAAGGGATACAGAGGCGAGGCGACGGATAGTAGGGCCATGGGCATGGCAGCGCCATGGTACCGCAGAGGCGGGACTTCCGTGCAAGTCATTGATCCCTTGCTCTCACGGAGGGAGAGCGCTTGGTCGTGAAAGGGGCCGAGGAGGTGGAGCATGCAGAGGCAATCTCCAAGTACCGAGACAAGGCTGAAGGGCAGAGGCCAAGAAACTTCGTAAGACCGGTGTCAACAAGTTTCTCATCAAGATAGCCATAAATGAAGGACTTCGGGTCATGCAAGAGTGCACGACCAAGGAACGAAGCAGGCAGTACGCGGTGCTGTACCTTTGCTACTCAGTGGAGTAGGCGGCAGGGTTGATGGAGAAGACGGTACAATCCCAAAGGCGACCTCATCTATCAGAGAATTACTCCAAGTTGGGGTGAAAACTTCCTGCATTCCAGAAGTTCAATGGCTTTGAGAAGGTGAATCACAGTAGCTAACTCAACGCAAGGAGTGCAAACACTTCGAGTGCTTCAGAAGTGTGAGCAAAGAGCAGGCGAAGGCTAGTAACCAGCTCGATGCATGAAGTACAACCTCGAGGAGGCGGGCGAAGTCAAGTAACTTTTGCCTTCTCAACTCTTAAGAGAATGGGCGAAACCGAGTACCCCAATTCTCTTATCTATCCAGCAAAGGAGCGCTGCACAAGTTCAAAGACCCTTCGAAGATAATGGAAGACAATAGTTGTCAAATCCTCACCAACGGTGATCAGTGCTACTGAGAGTAGATTGTCCGCCTCATTTCCCTACGAAATGCCAATCGAAAGCGGAAGTGATGCGAACCTACTTGGATGTGACAACTAACTGAAAGAAGAGTCAATGAGCAGATTTTGTGGAGGAAGGACCCAAAACTTCAGAAGTTTGCGAGGCGATGCTCGTTAAAGCTCCAACAAGCATCCACCCAGTTCAAGCAGTATGGGAAAATTTTGAGAGACTGGCGCAGTAAGGATGGTCTTTTCCTTCATTTGGTGGATCCGCAGGAATCAACGAGGATCAATACAACTCAGCCAACCCCACACCAGAGTCAGAGTCATTGGCGAGTTGAAGCAGCATGGCGGATCAAAGGTTCGACTACTCAGAAACAGCAGCGAAGAGCAGCTGGGAGCCAGGAGGCGCATTGCAGCTGGAGCAGAAGATTGAAGACTCAGCAAAGGCGAAGAGTTGCAGTGTTCACAAAGGCTTCGACGAGGACGTCGAAGGGATAAGTGGGGGAGAATGTAACGGACAAACTTCTAAACAAGATGTTGGATGCAATGCTTATGTCTGTCCATTGTCTTTTGGCATGTTCATGCCTTGTACAGCAGGTAGAGGGGCAGTCGAAGGCTTATAAGTCCCATTTTAGTTGGGTTGGTGGCCTCTTTAGGCTTGTAAATAAAGGTTGTGTCATGTGGACACGTGACAGAGATTTTCGGTCTGTAATGGACCATTTTACCCTTTGTTGTGCAACTATTCAGAGCTTGTAAAGTCTGTTTGTAATTTGCATTGTCTATGAAGTGTATTTCGGACATGTTTGCTTGTGGATCCCGATTGAGGCGTTCTCTTTAACCCGTTCTCTCTTTTGTTGGTCCTAAGGGACAATGGGAGGCTTCGGGGAGGCTGACCTTTGCGGACGGACGCGCGAGGGTGCCGCACGCCTTAGGCAAAACCAGCTAAGGTCGTGACAAAGAGGTAGCACCGCCTGGGCTAAGTCTCCCAGCGAGACTGGGCAGTGCAACCGCCCCAGCCAGGAGGTGCAACCGCCTGAGCTCAGTCTTCGAGCTAGACTGGGCGGTGCAACCTCCCTGACAGAGAGGTAGCACCACCTGAGCTCAGTCTTCGAGCTAGACTGGGCGGTGCAACTTCCCTGACAGAGAGGTAGCACCGCCTGAGCTCGGTCTTCGAGCTCTGGCACAGAGGTGCAACCGCCTCAGTCAAGAGGTGGCACCGCCTGGGGCTCAGTCTCCGAGCCAAACTCAGGCGGTGCAACCGCCTGGGCTCAGTCTCCGAGCTCTGCCAAGCGGTGCAACCTCTCCAGTCAGGAGGTGCAACCGCCTGATCCCGGAATTCCGGGATTTGATCGTTTTGAGCTCCAAATTTGAACTGGATTTGGGCCTATAAATACCCCACCCATTCAGCACAGAAATGACAGAGACCTACACCGAAATCTTGATTCTTTCTGTGATTCTAAGAGCTCAAAATTGTTGTAAAGCCTTTAAGTCTCCTCCTTCTGTTCTTTAAGCTTCTGAATTGTAAAAGTGAGGAGAGAAAGGTTCTGTAAGGGTTGTCTCCTGAGCCCATCAAAAGGAGTGAAACTGTAAAAGGGCAGTTGGCCTTCGCCCATTGAAGGAAGGCAGCTAGTTGACGTCGGTGACCTCGTTGGAGGAGGAAGCCAAAAGTGGAGTAGGTCAAGACTGACCGAACCACTCTAAATCTCTGGTTTGCTTTTATTTCGAGTACCTTATCATTACTGCAAACCTCCTACATAACTACTGCTCTCTGCGCCTTTACGAATAAGTTCTAAGTGCTGATCTTTTCGAATCTGCATTCAGACGTAAATCTGTGTTTTTCGTACGATCAGCTTACGTCTGTGTTTTGATTCTGCAAAACTGTCTTCTGCGCTTTTATGAACTAGCTTCTAAGTTTAGATCCCTTTGAAACTGTTTTAGACGCAAACTACGTTTAGACGTAAAACTACGTTTAGACGCAAACTGCGTTTAGACGTAAAACTGCGTTTAAACGTAAACTGCGCAAATTGTGTTTAAACATAAAACTGTGTTTTAGACGTAAACTTCTTTTAAACGCAAACTGCGTTTAGACGTAAAATTACGTTTAGACGTAAACTGAGTTTAGACGTAAAACTGCGTTTAGACGTAAAATTGTGTTTAGACGCAAAACTGCGTTTAGACACAAACTGTATTTAGACGCAAACTCAGTTTAGACGTAAATTGTGCTTAGACGTAAACTGTGCTTAATCTTAAGTAATCTTAGAATCGGCTTTTACATCGAAATCGTTTTTATCGGACGAACGCAGCTTTCGTTTTTTAAATCGCTGAAAGATTTCCGCTGCACTAATTCACCCCCCCCCCCTCTTAGTGCTCTCGATCCTAACAGCCTGGGCGGTGCTACCTCCCTGCCTGTGCGGTTGCACCTCCCATAGCAACCTGGGTCCGAATGGGTTAAACCATTCGACCCAATTTGAGTTTTTCAGGGGCCCAATTGCCCTAGGATTAAGCTAATGGGATCACCTCCCATTTCTAACTTAATCAAAGTGCTAACTATGATTATTTCCTAAGACATATTCTGCAGCTTGCTTCGGTGCGTCACTCGCTTCTTCCGGCGAGTTTCCGGCGAATTTCCGTCGATCATCCGATGAACCCTCGGTGATGCTCCTGCGGACTTCCGGCAAACTCCTGGACTGCGACGATCCACTTGGCAAGTTCCGACGAGCTCCTTTGGCAAGCTTCTGGACTTCTCGGATTTGTTCCCGCAGAACCTCCGACGACTGTCCGAACTTCCGTCGAGCTCTCGAACTCCCAACGTGATCATTGTCATGACTCCGACGCAACTCCTGCTGCATGTCTTACTTTCATCATAGTTAATCCTACACACTTATCTCAACACATACATTAGACAACAAATGCAATTGACTTCATCATCAAAATCCGAGATTCAACAATGATGACAATCAATTGATGACGGAGTTAACCTTAACTCCCCCAATTTATATGTCATACTTGAGATAATTCATTTTTGAATTCAAACCTTTGAATTCAAGAGATATATTGATAAGTTAAGTTCATTTAAACTTATCAATACCCATCATGATTTCTATCATGATGTAACTTTCTGAAAATGATGTCACGGCATGACATTCATTTTCAAGTCTCATATTTCAAATATGAAGGATAGTCATAGCAATACATCATATGGTAAGATATCAATTTGTAAAATTGTAATGTATGCTCTAGATATCTTAACATAATGCCAATATGGCAATCAATTTATCATCAATTTACCACATCTTTTCACGAAGGATAGCAATCATAGAAATTTATCATATGGTAAGATATCAATATTATAAAATTGCATTGTAAGCTCTAGATATCTTATCATTAATGCAAATATTTCAAGTGTATAGCAATTCATTCTATCATCAAATATGTATAGCAATTCATTCAATTATCAATTTACCACATATTTCTCCCCCTTTGTCATCAACAAAAAGGAAAGCAATCATAGCAATTCATTTTATCATCAATTTACCACATATTTTTCCCCCTTTGTCATCAACAAAAAGGAGAGTGATTCAACAATAAGTATGGTAAAGATACATGTCATAAAAAGATTCATGTCATTTTTTCAACAATAAGTGAGAAGATACCATTCATACAAATTATTTTTCAAGCAATCATGACATGGTATCATTCAAAAATCCACTAAGGAGATAGCTTTCATTACTTCTTCCCTTTTTATTTGTCATTAACGTTTTGCATGAAGGAGGAAAGCCATTGAGTTAAAAACGATAAAAGATTAAATCATGCTTCATTTTCGCAAGGATTAAGATATACATGTGAAATTAAATCCTTGCAAGTGTTCATCTCAAAAAGAAATCTTCCTTCGTCAAGAAGGAATTCATGTGAAAGAATCATTACATCAAATCCATTTCTCGATTTAAAAATTATTTTTCACAAGGTAAATCTATGAGAGATGCATTTGTTAATTAATTTCTTATGTCAAAAATCATGAAGCACTGATATGAAATAAGCTTGATATGACATAGGCTCATGAAAGCTCCATTCAACAAATACATTAAGTCCGGAAGAGAAATACAAAATCATGCATTCGAACAATGTTTTGTTACAATCATGAAGGTAAAACATGTTTATCATCATGGAAATTTTTGGCATCAAGACACACAATTTCCAACATGTTATTGAAGCATATAATCATGTAAAATACGTATAATAAGATTTTCAGCATTGAGTTTCTAAGTGATTGATCAAGGATCAAGAAAGTCCGAAAATAAAATTTAATAAATTCATGCATTCGAACAAGTTTTTCAATCACAATTATGAAGCAAAATTATTAGTGTTTTGTAGTACTCAAAGATTAAGAATTCGATGTATGAATAAACCTTCTCAAATCACAATGAGAGTATAATATGCTCATCATGGAAACTTTTAGTACCAAGGCACAAAATTTTCAACTTTAAAGTAAATATGTTATCGAAGCATTTAATCATGTCAAATTCGTATAAAATTTTCAGCATGGAATTTAAGTGATCAAAGAATTAGAAAAATCCGAAAATGAAGTTCAATCAACATTAATATTCCTAACTCTGTAAATGCTCACCAAATAATACATCAAGTCATAGATACCAATAGTTAAACATATCAAAGATTTGCAATCATCAAAGCAAGTGACATTGTGATCAAGGTGAGTAGCATAAAGAGTTTACAACAACATAGTTTTACAATAAGAAGGAATTGTGTCCACTTTTTTCTAAATACATACATATGCTCATTCAAGTGGTGGAAAATTAAAATAGCTAAATAAAGTGTCAAACTACCGATGAATTTACTACAGCTCAGATAGGATTTGATCTTGATGATGTTCAAGCCGATCTTGTCTTTATTCAAAGCGATCCATTCGAATCCCTATGTCTTTGATAGATGATGAAGGAGATTGCTCGAATGGATGTGATTCCTCAAAGGGACCAGTTGGAGGAGATTGATTATCCCTAAATATTGGTGTTTCTGGTTCTGGTTCAGGTTGAGGGGGATCGGTTCTTCTAGGCATTCTAACCCACATACTATTTCTAAATATACATCTCATTCGACGAAGTAGATTTTTATTTATGATGCTAAATCTATCTACCATTATAACCTCTTCGTCGGGTGGTATTACAATATCGTAGGCCTAAAGTATTCTAGTTATTATACCACGATATGGAAGCATCATGTCTTTTTTAGATATTTCTATCATGTTTTGTTGGATAAGGTAACCAAAGCAGTTGTTATATCGTTTCATGATCCAGTACATGGTTTCTAATTTCATTTGACTTACTTCATCATGATGATATTGTTTAGGGAGAATGATACTTATTAGAATGTGATGAAGTATTTTGGTGTTTAATGGTAATAGATGTTCACAGCCTTTAGGGAGTACCATTAAGTTGGGATTACCGAAAATTGTTCCTAAGGCATCAACATACATGGTCCCAACTATTTCATCATCTCATTGTCCTCTAAAATAGCAGCCTCTATCTTTTACAAGGATGCCTATTATGTCGCAAAGGGATCTATCCGTAATAGATATTTGATGTTCTAGAAGATAGGTAGACACCCTTTCTTCTTTATCTACATGTAGATTGTTATAAAACAACCTAACAAGTCTAGAGTAGATGGGTTCACTTATTTGTAGGATTGGGAGAAGATCTAAATTTGCAAACCATTGAATTTGTTCTAAATCACTTAGTTCATCTAAATCAACATGCTTTCCCTTGTGAACATTTCTAAATTCTATGGAAGCAAATTTTTGGGCATGTAGATTTGAATCAAAAAGTGTGGAATCAAAGTTTTCTTCTAATCTCCTCTTCCCTTTGTCCCTAGAGGATGTTCTAGAACCCATAAATACTACTATTAAGGAGGATAAATAATGAGCAAGAGCAAATCAAATAAAAGAGAAATCAAAGGTTTTTAGAGAATATCTTAGTTGAGATCTTCAAGAGGAAGTAGGATTGACTCTTGATCTTGCAGGAAATAGGCAGTTTTAGGCAGCTAAAGGAGAGGAATGGAGTTGGAGGAGAGTTTAGAGCTGCAATGAGAAGAAGAAAATAAGTTGGGGTCGGTTCTACCGCTGGCCCTAGCTTGGGTTTAAAAGAGGGCAGGTTGCCGGCGGTGCAACCGCCTACCACCCATGACAGCCGATGGTGCTACCGCCAGTTGGGTGGTGCCACTGCCTATAAGCAGTGAGCATTGCTTTCAGGGCTATGTGGGCTAATGTGGGTGTTTTCAATTTGAAGAGAGTTTTTATTTGTGGAGCACCCAACCTTAATTACATAGTTATGTAAAAATTTCCATCACAAGATGAGAGATTTTGTATGTTTATGATAGATCTTGTGAAGTGCATACTCTACTTCAAATATCATATAGAGTTTTCAACATGTTCATGACTCATTATGTAGTATTGTAAGCGTCGCTAGTTCATGATTTATTCGTATGCAAACTTGGCTTGCAAGACATAAGTTCATGATCTTGTAAAATATAGTTGGATCTGAAAAAAAAAATTGAAGAAGAAATGTATCCGATAAATTTGGAAATCCAGAGGATGTGTGAAGGGGAATTCATGAGTTTCAAAATCTGAGGGATCAAACAGGATTGTATCAGTATCACTTTGTAATTGATAGTTTTAATTCTATTAATCCTATTTTTATCATTTTAGCTAGAGAGCATTATGAGTCTTTTTGGATTTCGGGTCATAAATATTGAGCACCCAAAATGCAAGATATCATCTCTTACTCCTAGCTTATGGTGATATATGTTTCTACAAAAAAGGATGATTTTTAGATACCCATTTAATCTTGGATGCCTAAAAAATCAATCTAAATTGCTTGTCATGTTACATGGAATTTATTATGGTTCCTTTAGGAACCCAAATCAATTTGTTAAGATTAACCTTCTTGAATGGACAATGATAAGTTATAAGTCCATGTTTGTAACAAAAGTTGTATTTATTTTGGTGCGAAATATGCAAGATATGGCCTTTAATGAAGGTGGTTGGATTTTAGTGAGAGCTTCTCATAAATCCGATTCTACTTATTTTAGGAACGTAACCCTTATCGGTAAGGATCATGTTCAAGGACTTGCTACCAACCTCGAATTTCTTCAAGGTGTCCTTGAGTAGCAAGTTCTCCTTTTGAAGTACTTCTAAGTCATGGCATTTTGTACAAGAAATTAAACTATCATTATGTTTAATTTTTAATTTATCAAAATTACTAACAAAAATATCATGCTCCTTTTTTAACAATTTATATTTTCTACTAATTGTTTTGCATTCATCAAATAAATCATAGAAAGCATTTAACAATTCATCAAATGATAAATCTGCATCAATTAAATTTGATACCTCCTCTCCAATGGCCATGAGTGCATAATGAGCAACTTACTCGGTGTTGGACTCCTCTTCTTCGGATACGCTTAAGTCATCCCACGTTGCTTTGAGCACCTTTTTCTTTTTTGTTCTCTTCTTGGTTTGGGGACAATCACTTTTATAGTGTCCCGACTTCTTGTATTCATAGCAAATAACTTGATCCTTTTTGGGTTCAAATTTATTTTTAGTGTCATTTTTAAATTTATTTCTTTTAATGAATTTTTTAAATTTTCTTATTAGAAGTGCCAAGTCATCGTCAAAGTCTTCATCACTTGAGTTTTCTCTCAAGTAGTCTTCTTGAGTTCTAAGTGTCATATCCTTACTGTTCTTTGGAAGGGTGTCTTCATGTTCTTCATGAGCTTTGCAAGTCATTTTGTAGGTCATTAATGACCCGATTAATTCTTCAAGAGGGAAGTTGTTTAAATCTTTAGCCTCTTGAATAGCAGTAACTTTAGGGTCCTAACTCTTTGGAAGGGATCTTAGAATTTTATTAATGAGTTCAAAATCCGAAAAACTTTTATCGAGTCTTTTTAAACCATTGACGACATCTGTGAAACGGGTGTACATGTCACCTATGGTCTCGCTCGGTTTCATTCGAAAAAGTTCATAAGAATGTACTAAAAGACTGATTTTTGACTCTTTCACTCTACTCTTGCCTTCATGAGTCACTTTGAGTGTATGCCAAATATCAAATGCAGTTTCACAAATCGAAACATGATTGAACTCATTTTTATCAAGTGTACAAAATAAGGCATTCATAGCCTTTATATTTAGAGCGAAAGTCTTCTTCTCCAATTCATTCCAATTGATCATTGGAAGAGAAGACTTTGAAAATCCATTTTCAACAATATTCCAAAGTTCAAAATCTATGGAAATAAGGAAGATCCTCATTCGAGTCTTCCAATAGGTATAGTCCATCCCATTGAACATGGGCGGACGTGTAATAGAGTGACCCTCTTGGTTTCCGACATATGCCATCTCACTTGGGTTTTAATCCAACTGAGAGTGAACTCGCTCTAATACCAATTGTTAGGATCAAGAGCACTAAGAGAGGGGGGGGTGGGGGGGTTTGAATTAGTGCAGTGGAAAACTTTCGTTGGTTCAAAAACCATTTCGGAAAGATCTTTAACTTGAGAGTAAACTGAAGTATAGCTGATGTAAAGCAACGAAGGTAGTTTGCAGTTAAGATAAAGAGAAGAATGTAAATGCAAACCGAGATTTAGAGTAGTTCCGTCAATCTTGACTTACATCCACTTTTGGCTTCCTCCTACGATGAGGTCACCGACGTCCATTAAAGGCCTTCCTTTAATAGACGAAGGCCAACCACCCTTTTACAGCTTTTCTCCTTTTGACGGGCTTAGGAGACAACCCTAACAAGTTTTCACTTCTCTCTTGAGTGATCAAGACTTACAAAGAAAAGAGGGAGAGGAACTCTAGCCTTTTACAACACTTTTAAGCTCTCAAATACTCAGAATAAAAAGCAAACTTTCGGTTGCCCTTTCATGCAGGAAAGGGTGGGGTTTATATAGGCCCCAATCAGTTTGAATTCGGAGCTCAAAAGTGTCAATTCCCGGATTTTCAAGATCCTGATGGTACCACCGCCATAACTGGGGGGCACTACCGCCTATCATCTGTCACTGAGCGGTACTACCGCCTGACATCACTTGGAGACCAAGCTCAGGCGGTACCACCGCTGGCAGTAATAACTATCGGCGATACCACCACTGGCAATAATAACTGCTGGCGGTACCACCACCTGACAGGGGCGGTACTACCGCCCAGAACTCCTGGGAGATCGAGTCTCTTGGGTGGTGCCACCGCCGGCCAAGAATTCTGGGTTCGAATGGGCTGATCCATTCTGCCCAATTTAGGTCTGTTAAGGGCCCAGTTGGCCCAAGATTAAGTTAATGAGATTACCTCCCAATTCTAACTTAATATACGTGCTAACTACGACAATTAAGACATCAATACTGCAAATCATGTTCCGGTGCATCAATCGCTTCTTCCGGCGAACATCTGACGAACCATCGGCGATGCTTCGGCCGACTCCCAAGAAACTCATGGACTTCGCGACGATCCTCTTGGTGAGTTCCAACGAGCTTCTTTAGTAAGCTCCTGGACTTCTCGGATTGTTCTCGCAGAACCTCCGATGAATGTCCGGACTTCCGACGAACTCTCGAACCCCTAACGTGATCTTGGTCTTGACTCCGGCTCAACACCTACCGCATGTCTTACTACTATTGTAGTTAATCCTGTACACTTATCTCAATATATAGATTAGATAAACAAATGACAATTGACTTCATCATCAAAATTCGAGATTCAATAAGGAAATCGAAAGTTGTGGGAGTCAACATGCCGATTGGCCAATACGCAGAAGAAGAGGACAATGCACCGAAGGATTGGACAAAGCACCGGATGAACCAATGACATATCAGACAAAGGATTCATGCTTTGTAATTATTTATCTAAGATCAAAGTAGTTTATGGGGCTAATTGAGTTAGCTTTTAGTATAATCATGCTAACTTAATTATGGACCAATTGGACCTTAATTGGGACTGATTTGGGCTAATTGGGAGGCTCATTCGATGACTCAAAAGTTAGGTCAGGTGGTGGCACCACCAGAATAGGTGTTGGAACCGCTTGTGAGTTGGAAAACTCAAAAAACCCTATCTTCGAGGTTGTCAATGTAATATCCCTCGCTTTTAAAAATTATTAATAAAGATTTATATGTAAATTGGAGGACCTATATGTAAATATAGAAATTACAAAGACTAAACTGCTAAGTTGCAAAAAAAAAGAAAAAGGAAAAGGGAAGAGGAGAAGAAGAGAAGGAGAAGAAGAGGGAAAAGAGAGGCAGCTGCAGCAGCCAGGGCTGCAGCACCTCTGTTTCCCGCAGGTGGAAACAGAGGAGAGGATGTGTGGGGCGTTGAGGATGAAAAGGGAAGAAGAAGAAGAAGAAGAAGAAGAAGAAGAAGAAGAAGAAGAAGATAGCTGCGGCAAGGCTGCAGCGAGGAGATGTGTGGCCTTGGGGAGGAAAAGGGAAGAGGGGAAGAGGAGAAGAAGAAGAAGAGGAAGAGAAAGAGGTGTGATACCTCTGTTTCCTGCAGAGGAAACAGAGGAGAGGGTGTGTGTGACGCCGGGGAAGAAGGGGCTGCAGCTGCGGCGATGGCAGCTGCAGCTGGAAGAGAAGAAGAAGAGGAAGATGAGCAGGGGAGGAGGGAGAGGTTGCGGCCGTGGCTGCGGCCGCGACTGCAGCAGTTGCAGCGGGGAGAGAAGAAGAAGAAAGGAAGGAGAAGGAAGAGGAGAAGGGAAAGAAGTAGCTGCGGCTGCGGTTGTGGCAGCTGCAGCTATGGCAGGGAAAGAGGAAGAGAAAAAGGAAAGGAAGAAGAGAGAAAGGGAAGGAGAGGAAGAAGAGAGGAAGAGGAGAAGGGGCTGCGGCTGCGGCGATGGCAGCTGCAGCTGTGGCAGGGAAAGAGAAAAAGGAAAGGAAGAAGAAGAGAAAGGGAAGGAGAGGAAGAAGAGAGGAAGAGGAGAAGGGGCTGCGGCTGCGGTGATGGCAGCTGCAGCTGTGGCTGGGAAAGAAGAGAAGGAAAGGAAGAAGAAGAGAAAGGGAAGGAGAGGAAGAAGAGAGGAAGAGGAGAAGGGGTGGCAGCTGCGGCGATGGCAGCTGCAGTTGGAAGAGAAGAAGGAGAGGAAGATGAGCAGGGGAGGAAGAAGAGGCTGCGAGTGTGGTGGCTGCGGCCGTGGCTGCGACTCCGGCTGCGGCTGCAACGTTGGCTGCGGTAGCTGCGGCAGCGGTGGTGGCTGCAGTAGCTGCAGTAGCTGCTTTTGGGAAAGAGAAAGAGTAGGAACGAGAGAAGGGAAGAAGGAAATAGTGCAGTGGAAGGGGGCTGTGGTTGTGACCGCAGTTGCGGTCGTGGCTGCGATTGTGGCAGCGGCAGCGGCGGCGGCTGTGGCAGCTGCGTTTGGGAAAGAAAAAAAGAAGGAATGAGAGTAAGAGAGAGCAGGTGACTGTGCCTCGATGTTCGACACGTGGTGTAGTTGCGAAGAAAGGAAGAAAACGGGAGCACAAAACGAAACAGAGAGAGGACACGGAGGAAAAGTAGAAGGATTTGGGCTGGCACCTTCCTTGGATCTTCGGATCGAAATCTTTGAAAGGCAAGTTTCCCACTTGTTTCGATCCTTTCTATTGCAAGTTCCCTGATCGTTTCTCCTATAATTGCTCTGATATGTCTTATTGCAAGTATCCTGATCTTCCTCACTGCCATTTTTATCTCTACATTTGCTTTGAATATGAGGAACTTTGAATTGTTCTAGCCTTGCATTTGTTATATCTCCTGTTTAAACGTAACGATTCGAATCTGTGCAACTTTTGAGATTCTGACCTTTTGATACCGAGCTGCCTATAAGTCTTTGTTGGAAACTCTGATTTGTTCAAAACTGATTTCATTGGAAACTAGACTCGTAGACCTTTCTTTGATATATGGATTGAAAGATTTGGAATCCAAACACCTGCCCAGTTATCTGTTGAATCTGACATTATGAATTCTGCCAACAGAGATTTTGTTCTATGACTCTTGCTTACCAAATTATTTGTAACTCTCTCTGTTGGACAGTTCAATTCATATGAAGCCTGTCTTATCTGAAAATATTATCCAATGATTATTTCTGAGTAAATTGGAGCACGATTGATAGTTTGAATCATTTGTTCAATGTGCCTTCTGTATTCTGCCAGAAATCGAGCTTTGGTCGATTTCTCATATTCTGGTTTCATTCCTTTGGAAATTGATATCCTTTAGCCTTCTTATTCAATTGAGCTTTATATTACTACTTTGAATTCTTGTATGCTCTTGTCCTTAAAATTATTGCATTCTTGAAAACTGTTGTGTAACGTTTATGCTATATCGTATTGACTCATATAGGCACATGTATATCCTATTGTTCCGCATTTGCTTTCGATATGTGCCTATTCCAGTTTCATTCCTTTGGACATTGAATTCATCAAATCTTCTTATTGAATTGAGTTATTTGTGATTGCTTGGATTCCATATGTGCCCTTGCTTTCAATTCCCTTCAAATCTGAATATACTTGTGAAAGATTATTGCTTACTTCGGATTGACTCGTAAAGGCACATGTACGTTTGTTGTTCCGCGTGTGCTTCCGATATATGCTACTTATTGTTGAAACTATCCTTTTGTACTCTGGTGTGTGGGATTGTCTGGACCTTTGCCAGAAATGGTAAAGGGTATGCGCTGATTTGCCCGCTATGTGGGGTCCCGCTATGTGGGATATTCTGGTATGCGCTTATTTGCCCGCTATGTGGGGTCCCGCTATGTGGGATATTGCTTAGAGCCTGCGATGCTCTGCCGGCCCCCTTTGACTTCACCTAGACGTGGGTGGATGGAGCTCCCAGACGTGGGAGACTTTTGTCAGGTGGTCATTCAGAAATGGATGAATCACATTCTGACTGAGATCACACTACACCTTCTGTATGTTTGATATGATATCCAGAGCTTTAGTTATGTGTTTCTGTACATGCTTTGGATAAGATTGATATGTTTGCAACGTCAAAGACGACGTTTGAGCTTCTGTACGATATTTGTTTTCGATATGCTCTGAAATGCTTCATTCACTGATGATATGCTTCGAAATGTTCCATATGCCGTTGATATGCTCCGGAACATTTCATATGCCATTGATATGCTCCAATTACTCTGTGCTCCATTTGCTATGAACTGATATGTTCTGAAATGTCCTATCTGCCATTGATATGTTCCAATTACTCTGTGCTCCATTTGCTATGAACTGATATGTTCTGAAATGTCCTATCTGCCATTGATATGTTCCAATTACTCTGTGCTCCATTTGCTATGAACTGATATGTTCTGAAATGTCCTATCTGCCATTGATATGTTCCAATTACTCTGTGCTCCATTTGTTATGAACAGATATGTTCTGAAATGTCCTATCTGCCATTGATATGTTCCAATTACTCTATGCCCCATTCGTTATGGATCAAATATGTTTTTGAATGACATGATACGTATGATTTGGTATCTATTGAGATGGTATCCTTGAGAATTCTTGTATTCTGCCTTGCATTATGATACCTTACTCGTTTGAAACCGTTCCTTTTGTTCTGAATATGCTTTGTCACTTGCTGAGCCGTTTTTGGCTCACTCCGTTGTTATATAAATCTTTCAGGTCAGCTTGTCACTCTTCGAGATGTTTGATTTGGGCTGAGGCAGTGGATAGCTATTCAGAATAATGGGCAAGTCTGGTTGGTTATTACGATATTGTTGTATAAGTATGTCTTGTATGTAATGAAATGTTGTCGATGAACCGAAATGGATATACTGTGTCAAAGTGTTAGGAGATCTCTCTTATTTGGGATTTCAGAATGTTAAGTCTAATTTATGGTGATATGAACTTGTGGTGAATAGTTGGAGTTCTGATTGTATAATTTATTTAGCTTGTGGATTTATAAATATTGTTCATGTTTGTCAAGTTGGCTTGGGTTGCCATAAATGTGAATTATCGAGTGATGTGATATATGATTATAAACTGCACAGGTTTTATGGATGTGAATATGAATAGAATGTTTTCAGTGTCCTCAAACGTTAGTTTGGATCCTGGATTGGTCTGTGACGAAAATTTTAAAAATCATGGATATTTTGAGGGGCGTGACAGAGGTGGTATCAGAGCATTATTTGAGGATTACTGAAATATTTGATATGTTGACGTGCAAAATATATTGAGGTCTAATGAACTATAGTGATTGGTGGAAATTTTCTTTGATGTATTTTAGGAATCTGGGATGATGAGGACATTTGGTCCTCCTATTTCATTGTTTCTGATTAATTAAGGGGAATGAAAGGATTGATTGGGGATATTGAATCAGAGTGGCGTAGCGGAAGCATGGTGGACCTAATTTCATTGGTGGTAGAAAAATGAATGATGCAAACAGAGAAGATATTTGATGTACAAAATTGTTTTGATGATCAAAAGATTTCTTTTGCCACCTTATATTGGAAGTAGAGGCTGATTATTATTGGCAACAATGAAAAGAATTTTTGGAGATCAGTGACAAGAATGATAAGGACAAGTTTACCAATAAGAATATGATTGGAAATGAATCAGAAAGTAATGACAAGAGGGTCAAGACATTTGGATTTGAAAAGGAAAGTCACCACCAAAGACTTAATCATGTGTGAATTACAAGTTAAATTATGAAACAAGTTTGTGCTTTCGGGTGATTGGAGTCTATTTTGCTTGTAGAAAGTTGGATCATAAAATAAAAGTTTGCCCTTTGAACAAGAAGAAAGAGTCACTGCCTCCTAAATCATCAGCCCATGTAAGAGTGTATGCTATCACTGAATATGATTCTGAAACTTCTGAATTAGTGGCCAAAGGTATTATGCATGTTTATGAAAGAATGCAAATATTTGTTCGATCATGGGTCCAATCTACGATTTGATTCGTAATATTTTGCTTATCACTTAGGTATTCAACCTAGACCACTACATTATGTGCTATAAGTAAATACGATCATTGGAGATTCTTTGATAACGAAGTTGAATCTGGTCCTCTTGTCTGATTCTTATTGGAGAACTTGAATTTATGCTGATTTAGTTCTCCTAGAGATTTGGAGTTATGATATTATACTTGGTATGGATTGGCCATCTTCTTATCATACCAGTATGGATTGATATATAACAAATGATCACTTTTTGTATATTTGATCAGTCGATCTTTTACTTTGAGAGTATGGGACATGATTTATCTCCTTGCCTAATGTATCCAGGATGACTTGCTTGGATTACCTCCAAATGTGACTTTGCTTTTGATTTGGTCCTTGGGATAATCCCAATATCTAAGCCTCTCTACAGAAAGATATCATTTGAGTAAGTGGAATTGGAAAAGCAACTACAAGGATTGTTAAATGAGGATTTTATTTGGCTTAATATTTCATCATGGGGTGCTCCGGTGTTAGTTAAAAGAAATGTATGGAACATTGAGGCTTTGTAATGATTATAGACAGTTGAATTAGGTGACCATCAAAAACGAGTATTTTCTGAAGTAACGACTTGCTCGATTAATTACAGGGTACGCAAGTATTTTTAGAAATTGATTGAAGGTCGGGTTACCGTCTATTGAGAATCAAGGAGGAGAATATTTCGGTCACTCGTGGATAATTATGTAATTGTATTGTATTGATGAAACTATTTAAGAGTAGGAGGAGGAAATAAAGATATCATAATCTTCATCTTTTCATCGATTGAGCTATGATCAATTTAGAGGACTAAATTTTCTTTTAAGGGGGGGAGAGTGTAATATCCCTCGCTTTTAAAAATTATTAATAAAGATTTATATGTAAATTGGAGGACCTATATGTAAATATAGAAATTACAAGGACTAAACTGCTAAGTTGCAAAAAAAAAAGAAAAAGGAAAAGGGAAGAGGAGAAGAAGAGAAGGAGAAGAAGAGGGAAAAGAGAGGCAGCTGCAGCAGCCAGGGCTGCAGCACCTCTGTTTCCCGCAGGTGGAAACAGAGGAGAGGATGTGTGGGGCGTTGAGGATGAAAAGGGAAGAAGAAGAAGAAGAAGAAGAAGAAGATAGCTGCGGCAAGGCTGCAGCGAGGAGATGTGTGGCCTTGGGGAGGAAAAGGGAAGAGGGGAAGAGGAGAAGAAGAAGAAGAGGAAGAGAAAGAGGTGTGATACCTCTGTTTCCTGCAGAGGAAACAGAGGAGAGGGTGTGTGTGACGCCGGGGAAGAAGGGGCTGCAGCTGCGGCGATGGCAGCTGCAGCTGGAAGAGAAGAAGAAGAGGAAGATGAGCAGGGGAGGAGGGAGAGGTTGCGGCCGTGGCTGCGGCCGCGACTGCAGCAGTTGCAGCGGGGAGAGAAGAAGAAGAAAGGAAGGAGAAGGAAGAGGAGAAGGGAAAGAAGTAGCTGCGGCTGCGGTTGTGGCAGCTGCAGCTATGGCAGGGAAAGAGGAAGAGAAAAAGGAAAGGAAGAAGAGAGAAAGGGAAGGAGAGGAAGAAGAGAGGAAGAGGAGAAGGGGTTGCGGCTACGGCGATGGCAGCTGCAGCTGTGGCAGGGAAAGAGAAAAAGGAAAGGAAGAAGAAGAGAAAGGGAAGGAGAGGAAGAAGAGAGGAAGAGGAGAAGGGGCTGCGGCTGCGGTGATGGCAGCTGCAGCTGTGGCTGGGAAAGAAGAGAAGGAAAGGAAGAAGAAGAGAAAGGGAAGGAGAGGAAGAAGAGAGGAAGAGGAGAAGGGGTGGCAGCTGCGGCGATGGCAGCTGCAGTTGGAAGAGAAGAAGGAGAGGAAGATGAGCAGGGGAGGAAGAAGAGGCTGCGAGTGTGGTGGCTGCGGCCGTGGCTGCGACTCCGGCTGCGGCTGCAACGTTGGCTGCGGTAGCTGCGGCAACGGTGGTGGCTGCAGTAGCTGCAGTAGCTGCTTTTGGGAAAGAGAAAGAGTAGGAATGAGAGAAGGGAAGAAGGAAATAGTGCAGTGGAAGGGGGCTGTGGTTGTGACCGCAGTTGCGGTCGTGGCTGCGATTGTGGCAGCGGCAGCGGCGGCGGCTGTGGCAGCTGTGTTTGGGAAAGAAAAAAAGAAGGAATGAGAGTAAGAGAGAGCAGGTGACTGTGCCTCGATGTTCGACACGTGGTGTAGTTGCGAAGAAAGGAAGAAAACGGGAGCACAAAACGAAACAGAGAGAGGACACGGAGGAAAAGTAGAAGGATTTGGGCTGGCACCTTCCTTGGATCTTCGGATCGAAATCTTTGAAAGGCAAGTTTCCCACTTGTTTCGATCCTTTCTATTGCAAGTTCCCTGATCGTTTCTCCTATAATTGCTCTGATATGTCTTATTGCAAGTATCCTGATCTTCCTCACTGCCATTTTTATCTCTACATTTGCTTTGAATATGAGGAACTTTGAATTGTTCTAGCCTTGCATTTGTTATATCTCCTGTTTAAACGTAACGATTCGAATCTGTGCAACTTTTGAGATTCTGACCTTTTGATACCGAGCTGCCTATAAGTCTTTGTTGGAAACTCTGATTTGTTCAAAACTGATTTCATTGGAAACTAGACTCGTAGACCTTTCTTTGATATATGGATTGAAAGATTTGGAATCCAAACACCTGCCCAGTTATCTGTTGAATCTGACATTATGAATTCTGCCAACAGAGATTTTGTTCTATGACTCTTGCTTACCAAATTATTTGTAACTCTCTCTGTTGGACAGTTCAATTCATATGAAGCCTGTCTTATCTGAAAATATTATCCAATGATTATTTCTGAGTAAATTGGAGCACGATTGATAGTTTGAATCATTTGTTCAATGTGCCTTCTGTATTCTGCCAGAAATCGAGCTTTGGTCGATTTCTCATATTCTGGTTTCATTCCTTTGGAAATTGATATCCTTTAGCCTTCTTATTCAATTGAGCTTTATATTACTACTTTGAATTCTTGTATGCTCTTGTCCTTAAAATTATTGCATTCTTGAAAACTGTTGTGTAACGTTTATGCTATATCGTATTGACTCATATAGGCACATGTATATCCTATTGTTCCGCATTTGCTTTCGATATGTGCCTATTCCAGTTTCATTCCTTTGGACATTGAATTCATCAAATCTTCTTATTGAATTGAGTTATTTGTGATTGCTTGGATTCCATATGTGCCCTTGCTTTCAATTCCCTTCAAATCTGAATATACTTGTGAAAGATTATTGCTTACTTCGGATTGACTCGTAAAGGCACATGTACGTTTGTTGTTCCGCGTGTGCTTCCGATATATGCTACTTATTGTTGAAACTATCCTTTTGTACTCTAGTGTGTGGGATTGTCTGGACCTTTGCCAGAAATGGTAAAGGGTATGCGCTGATTTGCCCGCTATGTGGGGTCCCGCTATGTGGGATATTCTGGTATGCGCTTATTTGCCCGCTATGTGGGGTCCCGCTATGTGGGATATTACTTAGAGCCTGCGATGCTCTGCCGGCCCCCTTTGACTTCACCTAGACGTGGGTGGATGGAGCTCCCAGACGTGGGAGACTTTTGTCAGGTGGTCATTCAGAAATGGATGAATCACATTCTGACTGAGATCCCACTACACCTTCTGTATGTTTGATATGATATCCAGAGCTTTGGTTATGTGTTTCTGTACATGCTTTGGATAAGATTGATATGTTTGCAACGTCAAAGACGACGTTTGAGCTTCTGTACGATATTTGTTTTCGATATGCTCTGAAATGCTTCATTCACTGATGATATGCTTCGAAATGTTCCATATGCCGTTGATATGCTCCGGAACATTTCATATGCCATTGATATGCTCCAATTACTCTGTGCTCCATTTGCTATGAACTGATATGTTCTGAAATGTCCTATCTGCCATTGATATGTTCCAATTACTCTGTGCTCCATTTGCTATGAACTGATATGTTCTGAAATGTCCTATCTGCCATTGATATGTTCCAATTACTCTGTGCTCCATTTGCTATGAATTGATATGTTCTGAAATGTCCTATCTGCCATTGATATGTTCCAATTACTCTGTGCTCCATTTGTTATGAACAGATATGTTCTGAAATGTCCTATCTGCCATTGATATGTTCCAATTACTCTATGCCCCATTCGTTATGGATCAAATATGTTTTTGAATGACATGATACGTATGATTTGGTATCTATTGAGATGGTATCCTTGAGAATTCTTGTATTCTGCCTTGCATTATGATACCTTACTCGTTTGAAACCGTTCCTTTTGTTTTGAATATGCTTTGTCACTTGCTGAGCCGTTTTTGGCTCACTCCGTTGTTATATAAATCTTTCAGGTCAGCTTGTCACTCTTCGAGATGTTTGATTTGGGCTGAGGCAGTGGATAGCTATTCAGAATAATGGGCAAGTCTGGTTGGTTATTACGATATTGTTGTATAAGTATGTCTTGTATGTAATGAAATGTTGTCGATGAACCGAAATGGATATATTGTGTCAAAGTGTTAGGAGATCTCTCTTATTTGGGATTTCAGAATGTTAAGTCTAATTTATGGTGATATGAACTTGTGGTTAATAGTTGGAGTTCTGATTGTATAATTTATTTAGCTTGTGGATTTATAAATATTGTTCATGTTTGTCAAGTTGGCTTGGGTTGCCATAAATGTGAATTATCGAGTGATGTGATATATGATTATAAACTGCACAGGTTTTATGGATGTGAATATGAATAGAATGTTTTCAGTGTCCTCAAACGTTAGTTTGGATCCTGGATTGGTCTGTGACGAAAATTTTAAAAATCATGGATATTTTGAGGGGCGTGACAGAGGTGGTATCAGAGCATTATTTGAGGATTACTGAAATATTTGATATGTTGACGTGCAAAATATATTGAGGTCTAATGAACTATAGTGATTGGTGGAAATTTTCTTTGATGTATTTTAGGAATCTGGGATGATGAGGACATTTGGTCCTCCTATTTCATTGTTTCTGATTAATTAAGGGGAATGAAAGGATTGATTGGGGATATTGAATCAGAGTGGCGTAGCGGAAGCATGGTGGACCTAATTTCATTGGTGGTAGAAAAATGAATGATGCAAACAGAGAAGATATTTGATGTACAAAATTGTTTTGATGATCAAAAGATTTCTTTTGCCACCTTATATTGGAAGTAGAGGCTGATTATTATTGGCAACAATGAAAAGAATTTTTGGAGATCAGTGACAAGAATGATAAGGACAAGTTTACCAATAAGAATATGATTGGAAATGAATCAGAAAGTAATGACAAGAGGGTCAAGACATTTGGATTTGAAAAGGAAAGTCACCACCAAAGACTTAATCATGTGTGAATTACAAGTTAAATTATGAAACAAGTTTGTGCTTTCGGGTGATTGGAGTCTATTTTGCTTGTAGAAAGTTGGATCATAAAATAAAAGTTTGCCCTTTGAACAAGAAGAAAGAGTCACTGCCTCCTAAATCATCAGCCCATGTAAGAGTGTATGCTATCACTGAATATGATTCTGAAACTTCTGAATTAGTGGCCAAAGGTATTATGCATGTTTATGAAAGAATGCAAATATTTGTTCGATCATGGGTCCAATCTACGATTTGATTCGTAATATTTTGCTTATCACTTAGGTATTCAACCTAGACCACTACATTATGTGCTATAAGTAAATACGATCATTGGAGATTCTTTGATAACGAAGTTGAATCTGGTCCTCTTGTCTGATTCTTATTGGAGAACTTGAATTTATGCTGATTTAGTTCTCCTAGAGATTTGGAGTTATGATATTATACTTGGTATGGATTGGCCATCTTCTTATCATACCAGTATGGATTGATATATAACAAATGATCACTTTTTGTATATTTGATCAGTCGATCTTTTACTTTGAGAGTATGGGACATGATTTATCTCCTTGCCTAATGTATCCAGGATGACTTGCTTGGATTACCTCCAAATGTGACTTTGCTTTTGATTTGGTCCTTGGGATAATCCCAATATCTAAGCCTCTCTACAGAAAGATATCATTTGAGTAAGTGGAATTGGAAAAGCAACTACAAGGATTGTTAAATGAGGATTTTATTTGGCTTAATATTTCATCATGGGGTGCTCCGGTGTTAGTTAAAAGAAATGTATGGAACATTGAGGCTTTGTAATGATTATAGACAATTGAATTAGGTGACCATCAAAAACGAGTATTTTCTGAAGTAACGACTTGCTCGATTAATTACAGGGTACGCAAGTATTTTTAGAAATTGATTGAAGGTCGGGTTACCGTCTATTGAGAATCAAGGAGGAGAATATTTCGGTCACTCGTGGATAATTATGTAATTGTATTGTATTGATGAAACTATTTAAGAGTAGGAGGAGGAAATAAAGATATCATAATCTTCATCTTTTCATCGATTGAGCTATGATCAATTTAGAGGACTAAATTTTCTTTTAAGGGGGGGAGAGTGTAATATCCCTCGCTTTTAAAAATTATTAATAAAGATTTATATGTAAATTGGAGGACCTATATGTAAATATAGAAATTACAAGGACTAAACTGCTAAGTTGCAAAAAAAAAAGAAAAAGGAAAAGGGAAGAGGAGAAGAAGAGAAGGAGAAGAAGAGGGAAAAGAGAGGCAGCTGCAGCAGCCAGGGCTGCAGCACCTCTGTTTCCCGCAGGTGGAAACAGAGGAGAGGATGTGTGGGGCGTTGAGGATGAAAAGGGAAGAAGAAGAAGAAGAAGAAGAAGAAGAAGAAGAAGAAGAAGAAGATAGCTGCGGCAAGGCTGCAGCGAGGAGATGTGTGGCCTTGGGGAGGAAAAGGGAAGAGGGGAAGAGGAGAAGAAGAAGAAGAGGAAGAGAAAGAGGTGTGATACCTCTGTTTCCTGCAGAGGAAACAGAGGAGAGGGTGTGTGTGACGCCGGGGAAGAAGGGGCTGCAGCTGCCGCGATGGCAGCTGCAGCTGGAAGAGAAGAAGAAGAGGAAGATGAGCAGGGGAGGAGGGAGAGGTTGCGGCCGTGGCTGCGGCCGCGACTGCAGCAGTTGCAGCGGGGAGAGAAGAAGAAGAAAGGAAGGAGAAGGAAGAGGAGAAGGGAAAGAAGTAGCTGCGGCTGCGGTTGTGGCAGCTGCAGCTATGGCAGGGAAAGAGGAAGAGAAAAAGGAAAGGAAGAAGAGAGAAAGGGAAGGAGAGGAAGAAGAGAGGAAGAGGAGAAGGGGTTGCGTCTACGGCGATGGCAGCTGCAGCTGTGGCAGGGAAAGAGAAAAAGGAAAGGAAGAAGAAGAGAAAGGGAAGGAGAGGAAGAAGAGAGGAAGAGGAGAAGGGGCTGCGGCTGCGGTGATGGCAGCTGCAGCTGTGGCTGGGAAAGAAGAGAAGGAAAGGAAGAAGAAGAGAAAGGGAAGGAGAGGAAGAAGAGAGGAAGAGGAGAAGGGGTGGCAGCTGCGGCGATGGCAGCTGCAGTTGGAAGAGAAGAAGGAGAGGAAGATGAGCAGGGGAGGAAGAAGAGGCTGCGAGTGTGGTGGCTGCGGCCGTGGCTGCGACTCCGGCTGCGGCTGCAACGTTGGCTGCGGTAGCTGCGGCAGCGGTGGTGGCTGCAGTAGCTGCAGTAGCTGCTTTTGGGAAAGAGAAAGAGTAGGAATGAGAGAAGGGAAGAAGGAAATAGTGCAGTGGAAGGGGGCTGTGGTTGTGACCGCAGTTGCGGTCGTGGCTGCGATTGTGGCAGCGGCAGCGGCGGCGGCTGTGGCAGCTGTGTTTGGGAAAGAAAAAAAGAAGGAATGAGAGTAAGAGAGAGCAGGTGACTGTGCCTCGATGTTCGACACGTGGTGTAGTTGCGAAGAAAGGAAGAAAACGGGAGCACAAAACGAAACAGAGAGAGGACACGGAGGAAAAGTAGAAGGATTTGGGCTGGCACCTTCCTTGGATCTTCGGATCGAAATCTTTGAAAGGCAAGTTTCCCACTTGTTTCGATCCTTTCTATTGCAAGTTCCCTGATCGTTTCTCCTATAATTGCTCTGATATGTCTTATTGCAAGTATCCTGATCTTCCTCACTGCCATTTTTATCTCTACATTTGCTTTGAATATGAGGAACTTTGAATTGTTCTAGCCTTGCATTTGTTATATCTCCTGTTTAAACGTAACGATTCGAATCTGTGCAACTTTTGAGATTCTGACCTTTTGATACCGAGCTGCCTATAAGTCTTTGTTGGAAACTCTGATTTGTTCAAAACTGATTTCATTGGAAACTAGACTCGTAGACCTTTCTTTGATATATGGATTGAAAGATTTGGAATCCAAACACCTGCCCAGTTATCTGTTGAATCTGACATTATGAATTCTGCCAACAGAGATTTTGTTCTATGACTCTTGCTTACCAAATTATTTGTAACTCTCTCTGTTGGACAGTTCAATTCATATGAAGCCTGTCTTATCTGAAAATATTATCCAATGATTATTTCTGAGTAAATTGGAGCACGATTGATAGTTTGAATCATTTGTTCAATGTGCCTTCTGTATTCTGCCAGAAATCGAGCTTTGGTCGATTTCTCATATTCTGGTTTCATTCCTTTGGAAATTGATATCCTTTAGCCTTCTTATTCAATTGAGCTTTATATTACTACTTTGAATTCTTGTATGCTCTTGTCCTTAAAATTATTGCATTCTTGAAAACTGTTGTGTAACGTTTATGCTATATCGTATTGACTCATATAGGCACATGTATATCCTATTGTTCCGCATTTGCTTTCGATATGTGCCTATTCCAGTTTCATTCCTTTGGACATTGAATTCATCAAATCTTCTTATTGAATTGAGTTATTTGTGATTGCTTGGATTCCATATGTGCCCTTGCTTTCAATTCCCTTCAAATCTGAATATACTTGTGAAAGATTATTGCTTACTTCGGATTGACTCGTAAAGGCACATGTACGTTTGTTGTTCCGCGTGTGCTTCCGATATATGCTACTTATTGTTGAAACTATCCTTTTGTACTCTAGTGTGTGGGATTGTCTGGACCTTTGCCAGAAATGGTAAAGGGTATGCGCTGATTTGCCCGCTATGTGGGGTCCCGCTATGTGGGATATTCTGGTATGCGCTTATTTGCCCGCTATGTGGGGTCCCGCTATGTGGGATATTACTTAGAGCCTGCGATGCTCTGCCGGCCCCCTTTGACTTCACCTAGACGTGGGTGGATGGAGCTCCCAGACGTGGGAGACTTTTGTCAGGTGGTCATTCAGAAATGGATGAATCACATTCTGACTGAGATCCCACTACACCTTCTGTATGTTTGATATGATATCCAGAGCTTTGGTTATGTGTTTCTGTACATGCTTTGGATAAGATTGATATGTTTGCAACGTCAAAGACGACGTTTGAGCTTCTGTACGATATTTGTTTTCGATATGCTCTGAAATGCTTCATTCACTGATGATATGCTTCGAAATGTTCCATATGCCGTTGATATGCTCCGGAACATTTCATATGCCATTGATATGCTCCAATTACTCTGTGCTCCATTTGCTATGAACTGATATGTTCTGAAATGTCCTATCTGCCATTGATATGTTCCAATTACTCTGTGCTCCATTTGCTATGAACTGATATGTTCTGAAATGTCCTATCTGCCATTGATATGTTCCAATTACTCTGTGCTCCATTTGCTATGAACTGATATGTTCTGAAATGTCCTATCTGCCATTGATATGTTCCAATTACTCTGTGCTCCATTTGTTATGAACAGATATGTTCTGAAATGTCCTATCTGCCATTGATATGTTCCAATTACTCTATGCCCCATTCGTTATGGATCAAATATGTTTTTGAATGACATGATACGTATGATTTGGTATCTATTGAGATGGTATCCTTGAGAATTCTTGTATTCTGCCTTGCATTATGATACCTTACTCGTTTGAAACCGTTCCTTTTGTTCTGAATATGCTTTGTCACTTGCTGAGCCGTTTTTGGCTCACTCCGTTGTTATATAAATCTTTCAGGTCAGCTTGTCACTCTTCGAGATGTTTGATTTGGGCTGAGGCAGTGGATAGCTATTCAGAATAATGGGCAAGTCTGGTTGGTTATTACGATATTGTTGTATAAGTATGTCTTGTATGTAATGAAATGTTGTCGATGAACCGAAATGGATATACTGTGTCAAAGTGTTAGGAGATCTCTCTTATTTGGGATTTCAGAATGTTAAGTCTAATTTATGGTGATATGAACTTGTGGTGAATAGTTGGAGTTCTGATTGTATAATTTATTTAGCTTGTGGATTTATAAATATTGTTCATGTTTGTCAAGTTGGCTTGGGTTGCCATAAATGTGAATTATCGAGTGATGTGATATATGATTATAAACTGCACAGGTTTTATGGATGTGAATATGAATAGAATGTTTTCAGTGTCCTCAAACGTTAGTTTGGATCCTGGATTGGTCTGTGACGAAAATTTTAAAAATCATGGATATTTTGAGGGGCGTGACAGAGGTGGTATCAGAGCATTATTTGAGGATTACTGAAATATTTGATATGTTGACGTGCAAAATATATTGAGGTCTAATGAACTATAGTGATTGGTGGAAATTTTCTTTGATGTATTTTAGGAATCTGGGATGATGAGGACATTTGGTCCTCCTATTTCATTGTTTCTGATTAATTAAGGGGAATGAAAGGATTGATTGGGGATATTGAATCAGAGTGGCGTAGCGGAAGCATGGTGGACCTAATTTCATTGGTGGTAGAAAAATGAATGATGCAAACAGAGAAGATATTTGATGTACAAAATTGTTTTGATGATCAAAAGATTTCTTTTGCCACCTTATATTGGAAGTAGAGGCTGATTATTATTGGCAACAATGAAAAGAATTTTTGGAGATCAGTGACAAGAATGATAAGGACAAGTTTACCAATAAGAATATGATTGGAAATGAATCAGAAAGTAATGACAAGAGGGTCAAGACATTTGGATTTGAAAAGGAAAGTCACCACCAAAGACTTAATCATGTGTGAATTACAAGTTAAATTATGAAACAAGTTTGTGCTTTCGGGTGATTGGAGTCTATTTTGCTTGTAGAAAGTTGGATCATAAAATAAAAGTTTGCCCTTTGAACAAGAAGAAAGAGTCACTGCCTCCTAAATCATCAGCCCATGTAAGAGTGTATGCTATCACTGAATATGATTCTGAAACTTCTGAATTAGTGGCCAAAGGTATTATGCATGTTTATGAAAGAATGCAAATATTTGTTCGATCATGGGTCCAATCTACGATTTGATTCGTAATATTTTGCTTATCACTTAGGTATTCAACCTAGACCACTACATTATGTGCTATAAGTAAATACGATCATTGGAGATTCTTTGATAACGAAGTTGAATCTGGTCCTCTTGTCTGATTCTTATTGGAGAACTTGAATTTATGCTGATTTAGTTCTCCTAGAGATTTGGAGTTATGATATTATACTTGGTATGGATTGGCCATCTTCTTATCATACCAGTATGGATTGATATATAACAAATGATCACTTTTTGTATATTTGATCAGTCGATCTTTTACTTTGAGAGTATGGGACATGATTTATCTCCTTGCCTAATGTATCCAGGATGACTTGCTTGGATTACCTCCAAATGTGACTTTGCTTTTGATTTGGTCCTTGGGATAATCCCAATATCTAAGCCTCTCTACAGAAAGATATCATTTGAGTAAGTGGAATTGGAAAAGCAACTACAAGGATTGTTAAATGAGGATTTTATTTGGCTTAATATTTCATCATGGGGTGCTCCGGTGTTAGTTAAAAGAAATGTATGGAACATTGAGGCTTTGTAATGATTATAGACAATTGAATTAGGTGACCATCAAAAACGAGTATTTTCTGAAGTAACGACTTGCTCGATTAATTACAGGGTACGCAAGTATTTTTAGAAATTGATTGAAGGTCGGGTTACCGTCTATTGAGAATCAAGGAGGAGAATATTTCGGTCACTCGTGGATAATTATGTAATTGTATTGTATTGATGAAACTATTTAAGAGTAGGAGGAGGAAATAAAGATATCATAATCTTCATCTTTTCATCGATTGAGCTATGATCAATTTAGAGGACTAAATTTTCTTTTAAGGGGGGGAGAGTGTAATATCCCTCGCTTTTAAAAATTATTAATAAAGATTTATATGTAAATTGGAGGACCTATATGTAAATATAGAAATTACAAGGACTAAACTGCTAAGTTGCAAAAAAAAAAGAAAAAGGAAAAGGGAAGAGGAGAAGAAGAGAAGGAGAAGAAGAGGGAAAAGAGAGGCAGCTGCAGCAGCCAGGGCTGCAGCACCTCTGTTTCCCGCAGGTGGAAACAGAGGAGAGGATGTGTGGGGCGTTGAGGATGAAAAGGGAAGAAGAAGAAGAAGAAGAAGAAGAAGAAGAAGAAGAAGAAGAAGAAGAAGAAGAAGATAGCTGCGGCAAGGCTGCAGCGAGGAGATGTGTGGCCTTGGGGAGGAAAAGGGAAGAGGGGAAGAGGAGAAGAAGAAGAAGAGGAAGAGAAAGAGGTGTGATACCTCTGTTTCCTGCAGAGGAAACAGAGGAGAGGGTGTGTGTGATGCCGGGGAAGAAGGGGCTGCAGCTGCCGCGATGGCAGCTGCAGCTGGAAGAGAAGAAGAAGAGGAAGATGAGCAGGGGAGGAGGGAGAGGTTGCGGCCGTGGCTGCGGCCGCGACTGCAGCAGTTGCAGCGGGGAGAGAAGAAGAAGAAAGGAAGGAGAAGGAAGAGGAGAAGGGAAAGAAGTAGCTGCGGCTGCGGTTGTGGCAGCTGCAGCTATGGCAGGGAAAGAGGAAGAGAAAAAGGAAAGGAAGAAGAGAGAAAGGGAAGGAGAGGAAGAAGAGAGGAAGAGGAGAAGGGGTTGCGGCTACGGCGATGGCAGCTGCAGCTGTGGCAGGGAAAGAGAAAAAGGAAAGGAAGAAGAAGAGAAAGGGAAGGAGAGGAAGAAGAGAGGAAGAGGAGAAGGGGCTGCGGCTGCGGTGATGGCAGCTGCAGCTGTGGCTGGGAAAGAAGAGAAGGAAAGGAAGAAGAAGAGAAAGGGAAGGAGAGGAAGAAGAGAGGAAGAGGAGAAGGGGTGGCAGCTGCGGCGATGGCAGCTGCAGTTGGAAGAGAAGAAGGAGAGGAAGATGAGCAGGGGAGGAAGAAGAGGCTGCGAGTGTGGTGGCTGCGGCCGTGGCTGCGACTCCGGCTGCGGCTGCAACGTTGGCTGCGGTAGCTGCGGCAGCGGTGGTGGCTGCAGTAGCTGCAGTAGCTGCTTTTGGGAAAGAGAAAGAGTAGGAATGAGAGAAGGGAAGAAGGAAATAGTGCAGTGGAAGGGGGCTGTGGTTGTGACCGCAGTTGCGGTCGTGGCTGCGATTGTGGCAGCGGCAGCGGCGGCGGCTGTGGCAGCTGTGTTTGGGAAAGAAAAAAAGAAGGAATGAGAGTAAGAGAGAGCAGGTGACTGTGCCTCGATGTTCGACACGTGGTGTAGTTGCGAAGAAAGGAAGAAAACGGGAGCACAAAACGAAACAGAGAGAGGACACGGAGGAAAAGTAGAAGGATTTGGGCTGGCACCTTCCTTGGATCTTCGGATCGAAATCTTTGAAAGGCAAGTTTCCCACTTGTTTCGATCCTTTCTATTGCAAGTTCCCTGATCGTTTCTCCTATAATTGCTCTGATATGTCTTATTGCAAGTATCCTGATCTTCCTCACTGCCATTTTTATCTCTACATTTGCTTTGAATATGAGGAACTTTGAATTGTTCTAGCCTTGCATTTGTTATATCTCCTGTTTAAACGTAACGATTCGAATCTGTGCAACTTTTGAGATTCTGACCTTTTGATACCGAGCTGCCTATAAGTCTTTGTTGGAAACTCTGATTTGTTCAAAACTGATTTCATTGGAAACTAGACTCGTAGACCTTTCTTTGATATATGGATTGAAAGATTTGGAATCCAAACACCTGCCCAGTTATCTGTTGAATCTGACATTATGAATTCTGCCAACAGAGATTTTGTTCTATGACTCTTGCTTACCAAATTATTTGTAACTCTCTCTGTTGGACAGTTCAATTCATATGAAGCCTGTCTTATCTGAAAATATTATCCAATGATTATTTCTGAGTAAATTGGAGCACGATTGATAGTTTGAATCATTTGTTCAATGTGCCTTCTGTATTCTGCCAGAAATCGAGCTTTGGTCGATTTCTCATATTCTGGTTTCATTCCTTTGGAAATTGATATCCTTTAGCCTTCTTATTCAATTGAGCTTTATATTACTACTTTGAATTCTTGTATGCTCTTGTCCTTAAAATTATTGCATTCTTGAAAACTGTTGTGTAACGTTTATGCTATATCGTATTGACTCATATAGGCACATGTATATCCTATTGTTCCGCATTTGCTTTCGATATGTGCCTATTCCAGTTTCATTCCTTTGGACATTGAATTCATCAAATCTTCTTATTGAATTGAGTTATTTGTGATTGCTTGGATTCCATATGTGCCCTTGCTTTCAATTCCCTTCAAATCTGAATATACTTGTGAAAGATTATTGCTTACTTCGGATTGACTCGTAAAGGCACATGTACGTTTGTTGTTCCGCGTGTGCTTCCGATATATGCTACTTATTGTTGAAACTATCCTTTTGTACTCTAGTGTGTGGGATTGTCTGGACCTTTGCCAGAAATGGTAAAGGGTATGCGCTGATTTGCCCGCTATGTGGGGTCCCGCTATGTGGGATATTCTGGTATGCGCTTATTTGCCCGCTATGTGGGGTCCCGCTATGTGGGATATTACTTAGAGCCTGCGATGCTCTGCCGGCCCCCTTTGACTTCACCTAGACGTGGGTGGATGGAGCTCCCAGACGTGGGAGACTTTTGTCAGGTGGTCATTCAGAAATGGATGAATCACATTCTGACTGAGATCCCACTACACCTTCTGTATGTTTGATATGATATCCAGAGCTTTGGTTATGTGTTTCTGTACATGCTTTGGATAAGATTGATATGTTTGCAACGTCAAAGACGACGTTTGAGCTTCTGTACGATATTTGTTTTCGATATGCTCTGAAATGCTTCATTCACTGATGATATGCTTCGAAATGTTCCATATGCCGTTGATATGCTCCGGAACATTTCATATGCCATTGATATGCTCCAATTACTCTGTGCTCCATTTGCTATGAACTGATATGTTCTGAAATGTCCTATCTGCCATTGATATGTTCCAATTACTCTGTGCTCCATTTGCTATGAACTGATATGTTCTGAAATGTCCTATCTGCCATTGATATGTTCCAATTACTCTGTGCTCCATTTGCTATGAACTGATATGTTCTGAAATGTCCTATCTGCCATTGATATGTTCCAATTACTCTGTGCTCCATTTGTTATGAACAGATATGTTCTGAAATGTCCTATCTGCCATTGATATGTTCCAATTACTCTATGCCCCATTCGTTATGGATCAAATATGTTTTTGAATGACATGATACGTATGATTTGGTATCTATTGAGATGGTATCCTTGAGAATTCTTGTATTCTGCCTTGCATTATGATACCTTACTCGTTTGAAACCGTTCCTTTTGTTCTGAATATGCTTTGTCACTTGCTGAGCCGTTTTTGGCTCACTCCGTTGTTATATAAATCTTTCAGGTCAGCTTGTCACTCTTCGAGATGTTTGATTTGGGCTGAGGCAGTGGATAGCTATTCAGAATAATGGGCAAGTCTGGTTGGTTATTACGATATTGTTGTATAAGTATGTCTTGTATGTAATGAAATGTTGTCGATGAACCGAAATGGATATACTGTGTCAAAGTGTTAGGAGATCTCTCTTATTTGGGATTTCAGAATGTTAAGTCTAATTTATGGTGATATGAACTTGTGGTGAATAGTTGGAGTTCTGATTGTATAATTTATTTAGCTTGTGGATTTATAAATATTGTTCATGTTTGTCAAGTTGGCTTGGGTTGCCATAAATGTGAATTATCGAGTGATGTGATATATGATTATAAACTGCACAGGTTTTATGGATGTGAATATGAATAGAATGTTTTCAGTGTCCTCAAACGTTAGTTTGGATCCTGGATTGGTCTGTGACGAAAATTTTAAAAATCATGGATATTTTGAGGGGCGTGACAGAGGTGGTATCAGAGCATTATTTGAGGATTACTGAAATATTTGATATGTTGACGTGCAAAATATATTGAGGTCTAATGAACTATAGTGATTGGTGGAAATTTTCTTTGATGTATTTTAGGAATCTGGGATGATGAGGACATTTGGTCCTCCTATTTCATTGTTTCTGATTAATTAAGGGGAATGAAAGGATTGATTGGGGATATTGAATCAGAGTGGCGTAGCGGAAGCATGGTGGACCTAATTTCATTGGTGGTAGAAAAATGAATGATGCAAACAGAGAAGATATTTGATGTACAAAATTGTTTTGATGATCAAAAGATTTCTTTTGCCACCTTATATTGGAAGTAGAGGCTGATTATTATTGGCAACAATGAAAAGAATTTTTGGAGATCAGTGACAAGAATGATAAGGACAAGTTTACCAATAAGAATATGATTGGAAATGAATCAGAAAGTAATGACAAGAGGGTCAAGACATTTGGATTTGAAAAGGAAAGTCACCACCAAAGACTTAATCATGTGTGAATTACAAGTTAAATTATGAAACAAGTTTGTGCTTTCGGGTGATTGGAGTCTATTTTGCTTGTAGAAAGTTGGATCATAAAATAAAAGTTTGCCCTTTGAACAAGAAGAAAGAGTCACTGCCTCCTAAATCATCAGCCCATGTAAGAGTGTATGCTATCACTGAATATGATTCTGAAACTTCTGAATTAGTGGCCAAAGGTATTATGCATGTTTATGAAAGAATGCAAATATTTGTTCGATCATGGGTCCAATCTACGATTTGATTCGTAATATTTTGCTTATCACTTGGGTATTCAACCTAGACCACTACATTATGTGCTATAAGTAAATACGATCATTGGAGATTCTTTGATAACGAAGTTGAATCTGGTCCTCTTGTCTGATTCTTATTGGAGAACTTGAATTTATGCTGATTTAGTTCTCCTAGAGATTTGGAGTTATGATATTATACTTGGTATGGATTGGCCATCTTCTTATCATACCAGTATGGATTGATATATAACAAATGATCACTTTTTGTATATTTGATCAGTCGATCTTTTACTTTGAGAGTATGGGACATGATTTATCTCCTTGCCTAATGTATCCAGGATGACTTGCTTGGATTACCTCCAAATGTGACTTTGCTTTTGATTTGGTCCTTGGGATAATCCCAATATCTAAGCCTCTCTACAGAAAGATATCATTTGAGTAAGTGGAATTGGAAAAGCAACTACAAGGATTGTTAAATGAGGATTTTATTTGGCTTAATATTTCATCATGGGGTGCTCCGGTGTTAGTTAAAAGAAATGTATGGAACATTGAGGCTTTGTAATGATTATAGACAGTTGAATTAGGTGACCATCAAAAACGAGTATTTTCTGAAGTAACGACTTGCTCGATTAATTACAGGGTACGCAAGTATTTTTAGAAATTGATTGAAGGTCGGGTTACCGTCTATTGAGGATCAAGGAGGAGAATATTTCGGTCACTCGTGGATAATTATGTAATTGTATTGTATTGATGAAACTATTTAAGAGTAGGAGGAGGAAATAAAGATATCATAATCTTCATCTTTTCATCGATTGAGCTATGATCAATTTAGAGGACTAAATTTTCTTTTAAGGGGGGGAGAGTGTAATATCCCTCGCTTTTAAAAATTATTAATAAAGATTTATATGTAAATTGGAGGACCTATATGTAAATATAGAAATTACAAGGACTAAACTGCTAAGTTGCAAAAAAAAAAGAAAAAGGAAAAGGGAAGAGGAGAAGAAGAGAAGGAGAAGAAGAGGGAAAAGAGAGGCAGCTGCAGCAGCCAGGGCTGCAGCACCTCTGTTTCCCGCAGGTGGAAACAGAGGAGAGGATGTGTGGGGCGTTGAGGATGAAAAGGGAAGAAGAAGAAGAAGAAGAAGAAGAAGATAGCTGCGGCAAGGCTGCAGCGAGGAGATGTGTGGCCTTGGGGAGGAAAAGGGAAGAGGGGAAGAGGAGAAGAAGAAGAAGAGGAAGAGAAAGAGGTGTGATACCTCTGTTTCCTGCAGAGGAAACAGAGGAGAGGGTGTGTGTGACGCCGGGGAAGAAGGGGCTGCAGCTGCGGCGATGGCAGCTGCAGCTGGAAGAGAAGAAGAAGAGGAAGATGAGCAGGGGAGGAGGGAGAGGTTGCGGCCGTGGCTGCGGCCGCGACTGCAGCAGTTGCAGCGGGGAGAGAAGAAGAAGAAAGGAAGGAGAAGGAAGAGGAGAAGGGAAAGAAGTAGCTGCGGCTGCGGTTGTGGCAGCTGCAGCTATGGCAGGGAAAGAGGAAGAGAAAAAGGAAAGGAAGAAGAGAGAAAGGGAAGGAGAGGAAGAAGAGAGGAAGAGGAGAAGGGGTTGCGGCTACGGCGATGGCAGCTGCAGCTGTGGCAGGGAAAGAGAAAAAGGAAAGGAAGAAGAAGAGAAAGGGAAGGAGAGGAAGAAGAGAGGAAGAGGAGAAGGGGCTGCGGCTGCGGTGATGGCAGCTGCAGCTGTGGCTGGGAAAGAAGAGAAGGAAAGGAAGAAGAAGAGAAAGGGAAGGAGAGGAAGAAGAGAGGAAGAGGAGAAGGGGTGGCAGCTGCGGCGATGGCAGCTGCAGTTGGAAGAGAAGAAGGAGAGGAAGATGAGCAGGGGAGGAAGAAGAGGCTGCGAGTGTGGTGGCTGCGGCCGTGGCTGCGACTCCGGCTGCGGCTGCAACGTTGGCTGCGGTAGCTGCGGCAGCGGTGGTGGCTGCAGTAGCTGCAGTAGCTGCTTTTGGGAAAGAGAAAGAGTAGGAATGAGAGAAGGGAAGAAGGAAATAGTGCAGTGGAAGGGGGCTGTGGTTGTGACCGCAGTTGCGGTCGTGGCTGCGATTGTGGCAGCGGCAGCGGCGGCGGCTGTGGCAGCTGTGTTTGGGAAAGAAAAAAAGAAGGAATGAGAGTAAGAGAGAGCAGGTGACTGTGCCTCGATGTTCGACACGTGGTGTAGTTGCGAAGAAAGGAAGAAAACGGGAGCACAAAACGAAACAGAGAGAGGACACGGAGGAAAAGTAGAAGGATTTGGGCTGGCACCTTCCTTGGATCTTCGGATCGAAATCTTTGAAAGGCAAGTTTCCCACTTGTTTCGATCCTTTCTATTGCAAGTTCCCTGATCGTTTCTCCTATAATTGCTCTGATATGTCTTATTGCAAGTATCCTGATCTTCCTCACTGCCATTTTTATCTCTACATTTGCTTTGAATATGAGGAACTTTGAATTGTTCTAGCCTTGCATTTGTTATATCTCCTGTTTAAACGTAACGATTCGAATCTGTGCAACTTTTGAGATTCTGACCTTTTGATACCGAGCTGCCTATAAGTCTTTGTTGGAAACTCTGATTTGTTCAAAACTGATTTCATTGGAAACTAGACTCGTAGACCTTTCTTTGATATATGGATTGAAAGATTTGGAATCCAAACACCTGCCCAGTTATCTGTTGAATCTGACATTATGAATTCTGCCAACAGAGATTTTGTTCTATGACTCTTGCTTACCAAATTATTTGTAACTCTCTCTGTTGGACAGTTCAATTCATATGAAGCCTGTCTTATCTGAAAATATTATCCAATGATTATTTCTGAGTAAATTGGAGCACGATTGATAGTTTGAATCATTTGTTCAATGTGCCTTCTGTATTCTGCCAGAAATCGAGCTTTGGTCGATTTCTCATATTCTGGTTTCATTCCTTTGGAAATTGATATCCTTTAGCCTTCTTATTCAATTGAGCTTTATATTACTACTTTGAATTCTTGTATGCTCTTGTCCTTAAAATTATTGCATTCTTGAAAACTGTTGTGTAACGTTTATGCTATATCGTATTGACTCATATAGGCACATGTATATCCTATTGTTCCGCATTTGCTTTCGATATGTGCCTATTCCAGTTTCATTCCTTTGGACATTGAATTCATCAAATCTTCTTATTGAATTGAGTTATTTGTGATTGCTTGGATTCCATATGTGCCCTTGCTTTCAATTCCCTTCAAATCTGAATATACTTGTGAAAGATTATTGCTTACTTCGGATTGACTCGTAAAGGCACATGTACGTTTGTTGTTCCGCGTGTGCTTCCGATATATGCTACTTATTGTTGAAACTGTCCTTTTGTACTCTAGTGTGTGGGATTGTCTGGACCTTTGCCAGAAATGGTAAAGGGTATGCGCTGATTTGCCCGCTATGTGGGGTCCCGCTATGTGGGATATTCTGGTATGCGCTTATTTGCCCGCTATGTGGGGTCCCGCTATGTAGGATATTACTTAGAGCCTGCGATGCTCTGCCGGCCCCCTTTGACTTCACCTAGACGTGGGTGGATGGAGCTCCCAGACGTGGGAGACTTTTGTCAGGTGGTCATTCAGAAATGGATGAATCACATTCTGACTGAGATCCCACTACACCTTCTGTATGTTTGATATGATATCCAGAGCTTTGGTTATGTGTTTCTGTACATGCTTTGGATAAGATTGATATGTTTGCAACGTCAAAGACGACGTTTGAGCTTCTGTACGATATTTGTTTTCGATATGCTCTGAAATGCTTCATTCACTGATGATATGCTTCGAAATGTTCCATATGCCGTTGATATGCTCCGGAACATTTCATATGCCATTGATATGCTCCAATTACTCTGTGCTCCATTTGCTATGAACTGATATGTTCTGAAATGTCCTATCTGCCATTGATATGTTCCAATTACTCTGTGCTCCATTTGCTATGAACTGATATGTTCTGAAATGTCCTATCTGCCATTGATATGTTCCAATTACTCTGTGCTCCATTTGCTATGAACTGATATGTTCTGAAATGTCCTATCTGCCATTGATATGTTCCAATTACTCTGTGCTCCATTTGTTATGAACAGATATGTTCTGAAATGTCCTATCTGCCATTGATATGTTCCAATTACTCTATGCCCCATTCGTTATGGATCAAATATGTTTTTGAATGACATGATACGTATGATTTGGTATCTATTGAGATGGTATCCTTGAGAATTCTTGTATTCTGCCTTGCATTATGATACCTTACTCGTTTGAAACCGTTCCTTTTGTTCTGAATATGCTTTGTCACTTGCTGAGCCGTTTTTGGCTCACTCCGTTATTATATAAATCTTTCAGGTCAGCTTGTCACTCTTCGAGATGTTTGATTTGGGCTGAGGCAGTGGATAGCTATTCAGAATAATGGGCAAGTCTGGTTGGTTATTACGATATTGTTGTATAAGTATGTCTTGTATGTAATGAAATGTTGTCGATGAACCGAAATGGATATACTGTGTCAAAGTGTTAGGAGATCTCTCTTATTTGGGATTTCAGAATGTTAAGTCTAATTTATGGTGATATGAACTTGTGGTGAATAGTTGGAGTTCTGATTGTATAATTTATTTAGCTTGTGGATTTATAAATATTGTTCATGTTTGTCAAGTTGGCTTGGGTTGCCATAAATGTGAATTATCGAGTGATGTGATATATGATTATAAACTGCACAGGTTTTATGGATGTGAATATGAATAGAATGTTTTCAGTGTCCTCAAACGTTAGTTTGGATCCTGGATTGGTCTGTGACGAAAATTTTAAAAATCATGGATATTTTGAGGGGCGTGACAGAGGTGGTATCAGAGCATTATTTGAGGATTACTGAAATATTTGATATGTTGACGTGCAAAATATATTGAGGTCTAATGAACTATAGTGATTGGTGGAAATTTTCTTTGATGTATTTTAGGAATCTGGGATGATGAGGACATTTGGTCCTCCTATTTCATTGTTTCTGATTAATTAAGGGGAATGAAAGGATTGATTGGGGATATTGAATCAGAGTGGCGTAGCGGAAGCATGGTGGACCTAATTTCATTGGTGGTAGAAAAATGAATGATGCAAACAGAGAAGATATTTGATGTACAAAATTGTTTTGATGATCAAAAGATTTCTTTTGCCACCTTATATTGGAAGTAGAGGCTGATTATTATTGGCAACAATGAAAAGAATTTTTGGAGATCAGTGACAAGAATGATAAGGACAAGTTTACCAATAAGAATATGATTGGAAATGAATCAGAAAGTAATGACAAGAGGGTCAAGACATTTGGATTTGAAAAGGAAAGTCACCACCAAAGACTTAATCATGTGTGAATTACAAGTTAAATTATGAAACAAGTTTGTGCTTTCGGGTGATTGGAGTCTATTTTGCTTGTAGAAAGTTGGATCATAAAATAAAAGTTTGCCCTTTGAACAAGAAGAAAGAGTCACTGCCTCCTAAATCATCAGCCCATGTAAGAGTGTATGCTATCACTGAATATGATTCTGAAACTTCTGAATTAGTGGCCAAAGGTATTATGCATGTTTATGAAAGAATGCAAATATTTGTTCGATCATGGGTCCAATCTACGATTTGATTCGTAATATTTTGCTTATCACTTGGGTATTCAACCTAGACCACTACATTATGTGCTATAAGTAAATACGATCATTGGAGATTCTTTGATAACGAAGTTGAATCTGGTCCTCTTGTCTGATTCTTATTGGAGAACTTGAATTTATGCTGATTTAGTTCTCCTAGAGATTTGGAGTTATGATATTATACTTGGTATGGATTGGCCATCTTCTTATCATACCAGTATGGATTGATATATAACAAATGATCACTTTTTGTATATTTGATCAGTCGATCTTTTACTTTGAGAGTATGGGACATGATTTATCTCCTTGCCTAATGTATCCAGGATGACTTGCTTGGATTACCTCCAAATGTGACTTTGCTTTTGATTTGGTCCTTGGGATAATCCCAATATCTAAGCCTCTCTACAGAAAGATATCATTTGAGTAAGTGGAATTGGAAAAGCAACTACAAGGATTGTTAAATGAGGATTTTATTTAGCTTAATATTTCATCATGGGGTGCTCCGGTGTTAGTTAAAAGAAATGTATGGAACATTGAGGCTTTGTAATGATTATAGACAGTTGAATTAGGTGACCATCAAAAACGAGTATTTTCTGAAGTAACGACTTGCTCGATTAATTACAGGGTACGCAAGTATTTTTAGAAATTGATTGAAGGTCGGGTTACCGTCTATTGAGGATCAAGGAGGAGAATATTTCGGTCACTCGTGGATAATTATGTAATTGTATTGTATTGATGAAACTATTTAAGAGTAGGAGGAGGAAATAAAGATATCATAATCTTCATCTTTTCATCGATTGAGCTATGATCAATTTAGAGGACTAAATTTTCTTTTAAGGGGGGGAGAGTGTAATATCCCTCGCTTTTAAAAATTATTAATAAAGATTTATATGTAAATTGGAGGACCTATATGTAAATATAGAAATTACAAGGACTAAACTGCTAAGTTGCAAAAAAAAAAGAAAAAGGAAAAGGGAAGAGGAGAAGAAGAGAAGGAGAAGAAGAGGGAAAAGAGAGGCAGCTGCAGCAGCCAGGGCTGCAGCACCTCTGTTTCCCGCAGGTGGAAACAGAGGAGAGGATGTGTGGGGCGTTGAGGATGAAAAGGGAAGAAGAAGAAGAAGAAGAAGAAGAAGAAGAAGAAGAAGAAGAAGATAGCTGCGGCAAGGCTGCAGCGAGGAGATGTGTGGCCTTGGGGAGGAAAAGGGAAGAGGGGAAGAGGAGAAGAAGAAGAAGAGGAAGAGAAAGAGGTGTGATACCTCTGTTTCCTGCAGAGGAAACAGAGGAGAGGGTGTGTGTGACGCCGGGGAAGAAGGGGCTGCAGCTGCGGCGATGGCAGCTGCAGCTGGAAGAGAAGAAGAAGAGGAAGATGAGCAGGGGAGGAGGGAGAGGTTGCGGCCGTGGCTGCGGCCGCGACTGCAGCAGTTGCAGCGGGGAGAGAAGAAGAAGAAAGGAAGGAGAAGGAAGAGGAGAAGGGAAAGAAGTAGCTGCGGCTGCGGTTGTGGCAGCTGCAGCTATGGCAGGGAAAGAGGAAGAGAAAAAGGAAAGGAAGAAGAGAGAAAGGGAAGGAGAGGAAGAAGAGAGGAAGAGGAGAAGGGGTTGCGGCTACGGCGATGGCAGCTGCAGCTGTGGCAGGGAAAGAGAAAAAGGAAAGGAAGAAGAAGAGAAAGGGAAGGAGAGGAAGAAGAGAGGAAGAGGAGAAGGGGCTGCGGCTGCGGTGATGGCAGCTGCAGCTGTGGCTGGGAAAGAAGAGAAGGAAAGGAAGAAGAAGAGAAAGGGAAGGAGAGGAAGAAGAGAGGAAGAGGAGAAGGGGTGGCAGCTGCGGCGATGGCAGCTGCAGTTGGAAGAGAAGAAGGAGAGGAAGATGAGCAGGGGAGGAAGAAGAGGCTGCGAGTGTGGTGGCTGCGGCCGTGGCTGCGACTCCGGCTGCGGCTGCAACGTTGGCTGCGGTAGCTGCGGCAGCGGTGGTGGCTGCAGTAGCTGCAGTAGCTGCTTTTGGGAAAGAGAAAGAGTAGGAATGAGAGAAGGGAAGAAGGAAATAGTGCAGTGGAAGGGGGCTGTGGTTGTGACCGCAGTTGCGGTCGTGGCTGCGATTGTGGCAGCGGCAGCGGCGGCGGCTGTGGCAGCTGTGTTTGGGAAAGAAAAAAAGAAGGAATGAGAGTAAGAGAGAGCAGGTGACTGTGCCTCGATGTTCGACACGTGGTGTAGTTGCGAAGAAAGGAAGAAAACGGGAGCACAAAACGAAACAGAGAGAGGACACGGAGGAAAAGTAGAAGGATTTGGGCTGGCACCTTCCTTGGATCTTCGGATCGAAATCTTTGAAAGGCAAGTTTCCCACTTGTTTCGATCCTTTCTATTGCAAGTTCCCTGATCGTTTCTCCTATAATTGCTCTGATATGTCTTATTGCAAGTATCCTGATCTTCCTCACTGCCATTTTTATCTCTACATTTGCTTTGAATATGAGGAACTTTGAATTGTTCTAGCCTTGCATTTGTTATATCTCCTGTTTAAACGTAACGATTCGAATCTGTGCAACTTTTGAGATTCTGACCTTTTGATACCGAGCTGCCTATAAGTCTTTGTTGGAAACTCTGATTTGTTCAAAACTGATTTCATTGGAAACTAGACTCGTAGACCTTTCTTTGATATATGGATTGAAAGATTTGGAATCCAAACACCTGCCCAGTTATCTGTTGAATCTGACATTATGAATTCTGCCAACAGAGATTTTGTTCTATGACTCTTGCTTACCAAATTATTTGTAACTCTCTCTGTTGGACAGTTCAATTCATATGAAGCCTGTCTTATCTGAAAATATTATCCAATGATTATTTCTGAGTAAATTGGAGCACGATTGATAGTTTGAATCATTTGTTCAATGTGCCTTCTGTATTCTGCCAGAAATCGAGCTTTGGTCGATTTCTCATATTCTGGTTTCATTCCTTTGGAAATTGATATCCTTTAGCCTTCTTATTCAATTGAGCTTTATATTACTACTTTGAATTCTTGTATGCTCTTGTCCTTAAAATTATTGCATTCTTGAAAACTGTTGTGTAACGTTTATGCTATATCGTATTGACTCATATAGGCACATGTATATCCTATTGTTCCGCATTTGCTTTCGATATGTGCCTATTCCAGTTTCATTCCTTTGGACATTGAATTCATCAAATCTTCTTATTGAATTGAGTTATTTGTGATTGCTTGGATTCCATATGTGCCCTTGCTTTCAATTCCCTTCAAATCTGAATATACTTGTGAAAGATTATTGCTTACTTCGGATTGACTCGTAAAGGCACATGTACGTTTGTTGTTCCGCGTGTGCTTCCGATATATGCTACTTATTGTTGAAACTGTCCTTTTGTACTCTAGTGTGTGGGATTGTCTGGACCTTTGCCAGAAATGGTAAAGGGTATGCGCTGATTTGCCCGCTATGTGGGGTCCCGCTATGTGGGATATTCTGGTATGCGCTTATTTGCCCGCTATGTGGGGTCCCGCTATGTGGGATATTACTTAGAGCCTGCGATGCTCTACCGGCCCCCTTTGACTTCACCTAGACGTGGGTGGATGGAGCTCCCAGACGTGGGAGACTTTTGTCAGGTGGTCATTCAGAAATGGATGAATCACATTCTGACTGAGATCCCACTACACCTTCTGTATGTTTGATATGATATCCAGAGCTTTGGTTATGTGTTTCTGTACATGCTTTGGATAAGATTGATATGTTTGCAACGTCAAAGACGACGTTTGAGCTTCTGTACGATATTTGTTTTCGATATGCTCTGAAATGCTTCATTCACTGATGATATGCTTCGAAATGTTCCATATGCCGTTGATATGCTCCGGAACATTTCATATGCCATTGATATGCTCCAATTACTCTGTGCTCCATTTGCTATGAACTGATATGTTCTGAAATGTCCTATCTGCCATTGATATGTTCCAATTACTCTGTGCTCCATTTGCTATGAACTGATATTTTCTGAAATGTCCTATCTGCCATTGATATGTTCCAATTACTCTGTGCTCCATTTGCTATGAACTGATATGTTCTGAAATGTCCTATCTGCCATTGATATGTTCCAATTACTCTGTGCTCCATTTGTTATGAACAGATATGTTCTGAAATGTCCTATCTGCCATTGATATGTTCCAATTACTCTATGCCCCATTCGTTATGGATCAAATATGTTTTTGAATGACATGATACGTATGATTTGGTATCTATTGAGATGGTATCCTTGAGAATTCTTGTATTCTGCCTTGCATTATGATACCTTACTCGTTTGAAACCGTTCCTTTTGTTCTGAATATGCTTTGTCACTTGCTGAGCCGTTTTTGGCTCACTCCGTTGTTATATAAATCTTTCAGGTCAGCTTGTCACTCTTCGAGATGTTTGATTTGGGCTGAGGCAGTGGATAGCTATTCAGAATAATGGGCAAGTCTGGTTGGTTATTACGATATTGTTGTATAAGTATGTCTTGTATGTAATGAAATGTTGTCGATGAACCGAAATGGATATACTGTGTCAAAGTGTTAGGAGATCTCTCTTATTTGGGATTTCAGAATGTTAAGTCTAATTTATGGTGATATGAACTTGTGGTGAATAGTTGGAGTTCTGATTGTATAATTTATTTAGCTTGTGGATTTATAAATATTGTTCATGTTTGTCAAGTTGGCTTGGGTTGCCATAAATGTGAATTATCGAGTGATGTGATATATGATTATAAACTGCACAGGTTTTATGGATGTGAATATGAATAGAATGTTTTCAGTGTCCTCAAACGTTAGTTTGGATCCTGGATTGGTCTGTGACGAAAATTTTAAAAATCATGGATATTTTGAGGGGCGTGACAGTCAAGTAGTGGTACCACCCAGTAGTAGTGTGTCAGGCGATGGTACCACTAGATTTGGTGGTGGTACCACCCAATGTTAGGCTGCAGGTGGTGGTACCGCTCGTACTCGGAAGACCCAAAAATTTAAATTTTTGGCTCTATTTTTGAAATCATTTGAGGCATATAAATACCCCGCTTGGACAGCAAAAAAGGTGTAAGAATTCTTGAGGAGAAAACTGAGTAAACTTTGAGTTTCCTTGCTTAGAGTTAGTTCTATGGGAAATGTGTAAGGGACTACTTATAAAAAAGTGATATGTAAAGGTTATCTCTTAAACCTGTGAAAAGGAGAAAGTGTTGTAAGAGGGTAGTTGGTCTTTGCCCATTGAAGGAAGACTAGTAGTAGAAGCTGGTGGCCTCAAGTGAAAAAAATCGGGAGTGGATGTAGGTCACGACGACCGAACTACTATAAATCTAGTTTGCATTTACTTTGAGATTTTATTTTCATTTGCAAACTGATTTCTTACTTCCACTATGCTTACGAACGTGTTTTCAAGTTAACATCTTTCCGACATCACTTTTTATCATATGAATTTTTCAAACCGACATGATTTTTTCGTAAACACTAATTCATCCCCACCCTCCTCTTAGTGTCGACTCAGTCCTAACAATTGGTATTAGAGCCAAGTTTTTCTCGATTGGATTAACACCCAAGAGAGATGGTTTTTTTCGACTTTTAAGATAGTCTTTCTATCATTCATCCTCCTATATTCAATGGGACAAACTACATGTGTTGGAAAACTATGATGAGAGTTTTCTTGCTTTCTTTGAACTTTGATTTATGGAATATTATCGAATGTGGTTTTGAAAAGCCTTCTAATCCAATGAACGAATGGAATGATTTAGAAAATAAAATTTTTTCTTTGAATGCTAAAGTGATGAATGCTTTATTTTGTGCTACAGATAAAAATAAATTTAATCAAGTTTATATTTGAGAAAATGCACTCGATATTTGACATACTCTTAAAATTATATATGAAGGCACTAGTAGAGTTAAAGATTTTAAGATAAATCTTTTGATACATGATTTTGAGTTGTTTCATATGAAATTAAGTGAGACCATTGGAGACATGTACACTCGGTTTATGAATGTCTTCAATGGTCTAAAAGCACTTGGTAAAAGTTTTTCTAATTTTGAACTTGTTAACAAGATATTAAGATCCCTTTCAAAGATTTGGATCCTAAAGTAATTACAATTCAAGAAGCCAAGGACTTAAACAACTTTCCACTAGAAGAACTTATCGGGTCATTAATGACTTATAAAATGACGTGCAAGACACATGATGAACTTGACGAATATAAAAACAACCTTCCAAAAAATGGGAAGGATTTGACACTTCGAATAATAGAAGACCATGATGAACTTGATGAACATAAAAACAACATTCCAAAAAACGGAAAGATTTGGCACTTCGAACAATAAAAAACCACTCTTGAGAAAGCTTTAAGTGATGATGACATAAAATTTTTAATAAGAAATTTTAAAAGGTTCATAAAATAAGAATCAAAAAATAGAAATGAACTAAAAAAAAGGATACAACCACTTTCTATGAACACAAGAAGCCATGGCACTTCAAAGATGATGGTATAAAATTGAAGAAGAAGTTGCCTAAGAAGAAGAAGACTCCAAGTGACTTGGGATGAATCTGAGTACATCTGAAGATGAGGAGCAAACCAACAAAGACAAAGTGGTAAACTACGTCTTGGTGGCTTTCGACAACAAGGAAAGTAACTCAACCAAAACTCCTGACTATAAAATTACTTGATATTTTTCATGAGTTATTTTTAAATTAGTTAGAAGAAATAAAAAAATAAAAAAAAATCATGCTTCTTTTTCTAGTGATTTTGAAAAACAATCATGACAATTGCATATTTTATGATAAAGGAACAAAATATTAGATTTAAATCTAATACTTGTACACCTAATAAGATTAACTCTATGTATATTTTAAGAAGTAATAATGTATTTCTTGATGATTTTCATGTTGCTTTTTTATTATAAATGATAATGCATAGCCTTTGTATGAAAGACTAGAGCATGAAATCAATCACAAATTTTGGAACTAAAAGAACTTGAATTATTTTTAATCTTATAGGAATCTATCTATGTTGCTTTCATTGAATTTTTTGAAAAGTGATTTTGATGATGATTTTTTATTTCTTTTTTTATGATTCATTTTAATAATGAGATGATAATCCAATTGAATAATTTATTGATGTTTACGACTTGAGATGTATTTTATATAAAATATTTTTCTTAATTCTCATATAATTCACTCTTTTAAGAGAACATTCATCCAAACAAATCATGGTTATTCTTTTGATTACAACTTGAAAGTTTTCTATGAATCAAGATTTTTCTTTTCACTAAAGAAGAAATTTATCCAAACGAATTTTGATTCTTTCACTCGAGGAATTGAGATTTATTATGAATCAAGATTTTTCATAAATTGTCCTCCTACGATTCTTCTTGGTATTCACTAAAAAAGGGGGATGTATTCAAATTAACCATGATATATCACTAGACTTCTTGATATTTATAATTTAAATTTTATTATGTATAATTTTCTTGTATTTATGATTTGTATATCTTGATTGAATCATTGTTGCAAAAGGACATTGTTAGCTTGTGCATTACAAAAGAGAACCAAAAAATACTAGCTTGAATGATAAAATTAAATCTTCCAAATGCATAAATTCTTCTTATATATTTTTTTATCATTATCTTGATTACTCGGTTATTTATGACTTTTTTTTTTTTCTTTTTGAATCAAGATAATTTCCTTTCATTCCTTCTATTTACAAAAGAAAAGATTTGTAAAAACTGACATATAATCTCTTGGTATTCATGAATTGATCTTTCATTTTTTATGATTGAAATATTAATGCAAATTTATCTTTTTTATTTATCTTTGTCATGATATGAAGATTGATGTAAAGGGAAAAGAATTACAACGTTATATTCTTCCCTTTTTTTTTTATAATGACAAAAGGGGAGAAAGAATTACTAGCTCAAGACGTAAAATTTGAAAACTTGTATTGTAAATTGAAGAAAAATTTGCTAGCTTGCTCATCTCAAAAAATACAAAAATTTGTCAACTTTCATATGTGAAAAACTTGCTAGCTTGTATGTTCTAAACTTGTTATTTACTATCTCGCATTCTTTTTAAAAAAAACTTGCTAGTTTGAATATCGTAAAGAAAAGCAAACATGGTAACTTGCACATCTCAAAAAGCAAAATTTACAAACTTGCAAAACTCAAAATTGTTGCTAGCTTGTATATTGTAAAACTTCTCCTTTTTGTTGATGACAAAGGGGGAGAAGATATGATGATGAGTTGAATCATGCATGGTATAATGTACTTTTATATTGTAAAATAGTCATATTTTTTGAATTTAAAGTTTCTAACAATATGACATATTGATAGAGGGAGTTTAGTTTAAACTCCGTCATCAATTGATTGTCATCATCAAAAAGGGGAAGATTGTTGAATCTCGGATTTTGATAATGAAATCAATTGATGAGTTTATGATCTGATCTACATTTTGAGTGACACAGGATTAGTTTCGATCAAGGAGAGTCAAATTGATTAAAGTAGGAGGAATCAGACATTGGGCAGGAGTGAACATGTTAGAAGATTGGACGTCGGGCCGAAGGATCGGACATTGCGCCAAGGAGATTGGATATTGCGGGAGTCAATATGCTAATTGGGTAATACGCCGAAGGAGAGGACGATGCATCGAAGGATCGAATGAAGCACCAAATGAACCAATGACATGCCGGACAAAGGATTCATGCTTTGTAATCATTTATCTAATATTAAAGTAGTTTAGGGGGCTAATTGAGTTAATTTTTGGTGTAATCATGTTAACTCAATTATGGGCCAATTGGGCCATAATTGGGACTAATATGGGCTAATTGGAGGCTCATTCAATGACTCAAAAGTTGGGTCAAGCGGTGGTATCGCCTAGTGTCAGGTTACAAGCAGTGGTACTGCCCAATGCAAGCGTGGGTACCGCCCGTACCCGAAAGACCCGGAAATTTAAATTTTTGGCTCCATTTTTGAAACCATTTGAGGCTTATAAATATCTCACTTGGACAACAAGAAAGGTATAAGAATTTTTGAGGAAAAAATACGTAAACTCTACCAAAACTTTAAGTTCCCTTCTCCTAGTGCTTAGAGTTAATCTTATGAGAGGTGTGTGAGGAACTATATGTAAAAGAGTGACATGTAAATGTTATCTCCTAAATATGTAAAAAGGTGAAAGTGTTATAAGAGGGTAGTTGGTCTTCGTTCATTAAAGGAAGACCGGTAGTGGAAGTCGGTGGCCTCGAGTGAAGAGGAATCGAGAGTGGATGTAAGTCATGATGACCGAACCACTATAAATCTAGTTTGTATTTACTTTGAGCTTTTATTTTCATTGCATACTGAGTTTTTACTTTTACTATGCTTACGAACGTGTTTTCAAGTTAATATTTTTCCGATATCATTTTTTATCATATGAATTTTTCAAACCAATGTGATTTTTTTCGTAAATACTAATTCACCCCCATTTAGTATCAACTCAGACCTAACAAAAATTATTTAGAGTACACATTTTATATGCTTACAATAAAAAAATTTATTTAAAAATAACTTTCATGGTTTCCTTAAAATGTGATTTTTTTTTTACAAAGTGGAAATGAGTACATGTTTTTTAATATGGTTATATTATTTTTAAATAGGATCCAAAAAAAGTATGACTACAGTCAAAATAACTCAGTCGTTCAAAACACTAATTTTTACTTCCAAACATCTGAAGTCCGTGGTCCGATGTGGCTATAAATTCACCTTAAATGAGGTAATAAAATTGAAAAATGGCATAAATCCAACACTTTTGTAGTGCTGAAATTATTCAAAAAATCATTTAAATACCTGTAAATAAATAATTGCTCGTTTCATACTTTTAAAGTAATTTTCAAGACTTTCTGAAATTTTAGAAGAAATTGATGTTAAGTTACACTATTTTAGAATAGGACTAAAAAATAATATGACTTAGTCCTTTAATTTTTTTTTATAATATTCAAATGGTTTTCGACCCAATGTGGTTGTAAATTCACCTTTAACTGGGTAAAATTAGAAAATGATAAAAATTTAATATTTTTAAGTGCTTAAATCATAAAAATTCCTTTATAAATGTTTAAAAATAAAAAACAAGTCATTTAGTCTTTTCTAAGTAATTTCCTAAGTTTCCTAAGTATTTTTGGAGGAAGTAAGAGTTAATTACACCATTTTCAAATGAGGTTACAATGTTTTTTAATAGGATCCAAAAATATAACCTCACTCAAAAATAGTGTAACTCAATAATCCAAAATTTTATTTTTATTTTAAAATATTAAAAAATCTTCGCTGATAATATTTAAGTGGTTTTTGGCCCAATGTGATTGTAAATTCATTTTAAATTTTAAAAGAATTATAAAAAGGATTTGGTGTTCTGTTTAGGATAAAGATTTAGTGATCTTGATGCTTCATCTGAGCAGATTTACTCTTTGTAAGAGAATTGATAGAGATGCTAGGAAAAAAAAATTGAAAGAGAAAATAATCTAGATTGCTTCTTGAAAAAGAATGCATGATTCACAATTATAAAGAAACTTCTTGAGCAACAACTTTTGACTTCTTGAGTAATAGCTTAAATTTCTTGAGCATGCATGCTTAGCTTATTGAGGTTTCTCTCTCATAGTCGTATCTCTCTCTTTCGTTTTTTTTTTCCTTATTTTTTTCTCCTCTAGAGTTGCCGACCCCTTTACTTATAGTTACATAGGAGAAAGACTCGTAACTAATAACTAAAGAAGGGCTCGGTCCAACTCTTAGTCATGTACAGGGGATTTTTGTTAAATCTTATATTTTGATGTTGAAACCAATTGATAGTGTTTATGATTTAATTTATGTTTTGAGTGATGTAGGATGCTTCGATTAGGGAGAGACAATTAAAGCAGGAAGAATTATGTTGGGCCAGAGAAAAACATGTTAAAAGATTGGACGTCGAGCCGAAGGATTGGTCGACATATCGACAGAAGGCTTCGGGCCATGAGTTTTGGCATCGGGGCAAAAAGAACAGATATTGCACCAAGAAAATCAAAGTTGCAGAGGTCAACTGGCTGATTGGGCAATAGGCCGCAAAAGATGACGATACGTCGAAGAATTGGACGAAGCGTCGATAAACCAATGGTATGCCAGACAATATGATTCAAGCTTTGTAATAATTGTCTAAGATCGAAGTAGGTTTTTATATGTATTGGATTAACTACAATAGCAATGGCATAAAGAAAAACGAAGTTCTGGAGTCAAGAACGCGATTTCATTGGGAGTTCAAGAGTTCGTTGGAAGTCCGGACGTTCGTCGGAAGTTCTATCAGAATTAACTGAGAATTTCAGGAGCTTGCCAAAGAAGCTTATCGAAACTTGCTAAGAAGATTATCGTGAAGTCCAGGAGCTTGTCAGGAGTCCGCTGGAACATTGTCAAGAGATCGTCAAAAGTTCATTGGAAGATTACCGGAAGCTCGCTGGAAGAAACCTAGACTTATAGACTTTGTTTAGCTTAGTAAATATATTAAAATTCATAGTTAGCACATAATTTGGATTAAAATTGGGCCAACCCAATTAAGGGATAGTTGGGCCCAAGTTTGGGCTGTGATGGGTTAAGAAAAAAGCTCAAACAATGACTAAACAAGTTAAACCATCGTGACACAGTCTCCGAGATTATGTCAGGCGGTGGTACTGCTAATCTAGGTGGTGGTACCGCCTACACAATCTTCTAGGTAGTGGTACCGTCAAATTGGACAGTGGTTCCACCAGACTAGGCAGTGGTACTGCTAGTCATAAGTGCCCAACAAGCCAATCACGTGAGTGATGGCACGTGTGACTTGATACAGAATCTTTTTGCTTATTATATTTTGGCGTATATCACTTTATAACTATTGCATAAATGCATATATATTGTGATGTCCTTGGATTTGTGCAATGGGAATCGGATCATGATGAGATCACGATAATGAGATCGATTCACCTTTAAACACATATCCTAAATAATCCCGGTCATAGGTTACTCGAGAGGGACATCGTGATAACCGGATAGACTGGTGTGCTGTATACCCGTCCATATGATGGATGCAGCTGGTCTCATAGCTGCTCGTGTAGGGACACTAGGGATACAGTACAGGTGCTCATTGGAGAATGAGTTCACTGATTGATCCGCTTACGGAATGCTGGATGGTTGATGATGCCTTATTGTCAGACAACGATTCCGTAGTCCTAGTGGTGTATCTGGTTCTTAGACTTGAGACACCAAGGATGTCCTGTATGAGTGCTCCACTCTTTGATACCAGACTTATAGGTTTGGCTGTTCCCAGATCTAGTACAGCTGGTCATTGGGAGTGGTAGTCGACCTTACGAGGGCTATTGAGTGTCGATAGAGGATCATCCACTCTCGGTATCATGAGAGGAATATCCCATGTGTTCTTGCTCAGACAAATCCCTGGCCAGGGTCATTCGGGTTGAGAGAGAAAGAGTTCTCCGGGAGAATCCGATTAGAGCGAGACTCGAGTAGAAACCGTATGGGTCTGACAGCACCATGCTCGATATACGGTCTCTGGGATATTAGATGGATGAGGGACTATAGGTACATGGTAACTGAGGACAGACAGGTCCAATGGATTGGATTCCCCTATATCGTCTGGGGACTACGGCGTAGTGGCCTAGTACTTCCGTAGTCGATGAGTCGAGTGAATTATTACAGAGATAATAATTCACTGAGTTAGAAGGAGTTCTGACAGGTATGACTCACGGCCAGCTCGATATTGGGCCTAGAGGGTCACACACATATGGTAGGCATTGCGATGAGTAGAGGTTCGGATATGAGATATCCGACGGAGCCCTTGTCTTATTGGATGCAGATCCAATACCCACTAGGGAAAGGACCCATTAGGGTTTTGACACGGGATCTCTATAAATAGGAGGGATTCACAGCCTCATAGGCTAGAGTCTTTGCTTGCCCTTCCTATTCTCCTCTCCCTCTCCCCTCAGAGTAGGCCTGGAGTTTTGAGGAGCGTCGTCGCAACCCTGCTGTGTGGATCACCGCTAGAGAGGAGGACGCTTGACCTCCTTCACCCTCTCCTAAGGATCTGCAAGGAAACAGGGATATACGATCTCCCTAGGTAACACAATCTCTATACGCAGTTTTGTGTTTTTGCGGATTTTGCGCACCAATCTTCGCACGACGATGAACATCTTTTTGGGAATCGGGGATTTTTGTTTTCTTGTTCTTCCGCTGCGCATATGATGTCGCCCCCTATGATTTCCCAACAGTGGTATCAGAGCCAGGTTGTTCGTGCGAATGATTGGTTTTGAACTGCGTGTGTTGTGTTTAGGAAGAATATTGACGTCAAAATCGTTGACGCAAAAGCGAGGAAGGGCAGCAACAGTTGCTGCCCTCGATCTGCATACCTGCAGCCACCTGCAGCGGCAGCCGCAGCTGCAGCCACAGCCAGGCAGCACAGCGCCGGCGCATGCGCAAGCGCTGTGCCTGCAGCAGCCGGCCGACGGTCTGCTTGCAGCAGGCTTGCTGCTGGCGGGGCTGGCAACCCACGGGCAGAGGCGCCGCAGGGAAGCGGCGCCTACCGCCGAAAGGAAGCGGCGCCTGCCGCCGCTGCTCCCGCGGGCGAAACCCCCCCACAGGGGCGGCCGCCCGGCGGTACAGCACCGTCTGCGGAGGCAGCGGCGCCCGAAGGGGGCGCCCACCCGCAGCGGCATCGCCGCCAGCGGGCGTGCCACCTGCAGGCGAGGGCAGTGCCCTCGCCCCGCTGCACGGGCCGCCGCCGGTAGGGTGGCGGCGGCGGCAGCAGCAAAAAGGGCAAAGGGTATTAGGGTTTTCTGGGCAAAAGACAGTTTTGCCCCTCGGAATTTGAGAAATTTCAGTTTCTGTCTTTTGTCCAAATTACGAAAATACCCTTAGGAATTGAGAAATTCCCTATATATCCCTGATTTCAGAAAATATTAATTAATTAAAAGGTTTAGTTGATTATTATTTTTATTATTATCTAGTAGTCCTACATGATGATGATTATTTATACATGTGATGTATGATGTGTGGACGGATGATCATGGACCGTGTGATGTGTGTACTTGTGATTATTATTATTGAGGTCTGCGAACCTCCATTATATTTCTCGTTTATTGTCGGGCCTGCGTGCCTATGATTAAGTTGTAATCACATGAGGAGGCGCAGCGGGAGCGTGGATGCCATAGCGGGACCCACGAGACGGACGATCGTGATGCATGGAGATGCATCAAGATGTCGACGGAACCGACGAGGATGAGATGGACGATCACAAGGCATGGAGATGCACCGTTGCACACATAGATCTTGATGTGAGTGATTAGGCCTACTGGCTCGGGCCTAATCATATTAGGTTGTGGTCCATGATCATCTGGTGTGATTGCTTATACACATACTAGATATGTATATATATTTGCATGCGATGTAGATATATATTAAATATGCATATGTGTGACATGTCATATTAGGAGACCAAATCATAGAAACATCTCTCGATAATATTAAGTCGGTAAACGTGAGGCAATTAGATTGACCCACGTGGCCTTCCATCGTTATGAGTAGGAACCGAATCCCGGTGTAGGTTGAGTTGGTCGAGTCCCTCGAGACTCACCTATATCGCGATTCGCTATCTTGCTTACGACATAGAGATGTCACCGGTGACCTGAGGGCATGATATGCTTGGTCGAGTCCCTCGAGGGTATATCATCAAATCAGACTCATCTTGTAACGAAGGTGTTGACTTAACCGAGCATCATGGTTGGTCGAGTCCCTCGAGGCCATGGTGATTCGGAGGCCGAAAAGGACGGGAATCACAAGGAGTTGTGATCGGCAAGAGTTGTCTACCTTTTAGGCTTAGTGTGATTGGTCGAGTCCCTCGAGGTTACACTAAGACGCTGATTGGATCCTGATCCCCACTAGAAGTCTGCCGGAGACTTCCGTTTCACGTGCTGAGGGTGTCGCGTGACTCGTTAGTAAAATAGTGGGAGCATATTAAGATAGAAGTCCATATCTTGATAGTTTATTTCTTGCAAAATCTGCATGTTATTCATTTTTGCTACATCTTTATTTTCAGAAAATGTCGCTTTCAAATCCCTTACGTGGCATACTTGATGTCAACCGCCTCACTGGTCCAAATTATACGGATTGGCTCCGTAACTTGAGAATTGTTCTCACAGCGGAGAAAATCGTGTACGTCCTTGATACAGTGATGCCTACGCCCGAAGAAGGGGCAAGCGAGGATGAGATCGCTCGCTACGTGAAGTACATTGATGACTCCACTCTTGCTCAGTGCTATATGTTGGGCTCTATGACTCCAGAGTTACAGAGACAACATGAAAAGATGGATGCCAGATCCATTCTCCTACATGTCCGTAAATTGTTTGAGGAACAGGGAAGGACTCAACGATATGAGATATCCAAGAGCCTTTTCCGCGCTAGGATGACTGAGGGGACACCGGTTCAGAACCATGTCCTAAAGATGATTGAGTGGATAGAGAAACTCACAGGTCTAGGAATGGTCCTAGAGGATAACTTGTGTGTGGACATTGTGCTTCAGTCCCTACCAGATTCCTTTTCACAGTTCATAATGAACTTTAATATGAACAAGCTTGAGGTGACTCTCCCAGAGCTCCTCAATATGTTGAGGGAGGCAGAGAGTACTATTAAGAAAGAGAAGCCAGTTCTCTACACTGGTGAGACCAGAAAGAAAAGGAAAGCAGAAAGGTCCCTTAAGAAGGGAAAGGGCAAGGGCAAACCAGGTAAAGCAAAGGTTGCTAAGAAAGACCCAGCAAAGGACAAAGGCCAGTGCTTCCACTATGGTAAAGATGGGCAATGGAAGAGGAACTACAAAGAGTACCTTGTAGAAAGGGCGAAATAGAAGCTTGGTGAAGCTTCAGGTACATTCATGATCAATCTCCAATTGGCAGATTTTTGTGATAGTGCATTGGTATTGGATACCAGTATTGCTTATTACATCTACAATTTATTATAAATTCTAGCAAAGCCGAGGGGAGATTGACGAGAGGAATATTGCATAAAGGTTTGTTTATGCAAGACACTACTCCACATATCATGAATGTAAGTGTCTAAGAGGAAACGAGATGAGGTGAACAGTGCATACCTATGGCATTGTAGGCTAGGTCACATCCATGAAAGAATGATTCAAAAGTTGCTAAATAATGGATATCTAGATCCATTCGACTATGTGTCATATGTAACTTGTGAGCCTTGCATTCGTGGAAAACTGATCAACTCTCCATTTAGTGGAATTGGAGAGAGAGCCACTGAGTTGTTGGAACTCATACATAGTGATGTATGTGGACCCATGTCAACTCATGCCATTGGAGGTTACTCCTACTTCATTACATTTACTGATGATTTCTCAAGGTATGGATATGTGTACTTAATGAAGTACAAGTCCGAGGCCTTTGAGAAATTCAGAGAGTATAAGAATGAGGTAGAGAACCAGACTGGAAAGAGTATCAAAACTCTTCGATCAGATCGAGGAGGTGAGTACTTAAGTACAGAGTTTACTCAGTTCCTCAAGGACCATGGGATATTATCCCAATGGACACCTCCTTACACACCTCAGCTCAATGGTGTCTCTGAAAGGAGAAATCGTACTTTATTAGATATGGTACGGTCCATGATGAGTTTCGCTGACCTACCCATCTCATTCTGGGGATATGCCCTAGAAACCGCAGCTTACCTTCTAAACAGAGTTCCAACTAAGTCGGTGGTGTCTACACCATATGAGATATGGAAAGGGAAGAAGCCTGATCTTAAAGTAGTTAAGATTTGGGGCTACTCTGCCCATGTTAAAAGACACAACCCCGATAAGTTAGAATCAAGGACAGGGCGATGTAAATTTGTGGGATACCCCAAGGAAACTTGTGGGTATTACTTCTATCATCTCGAGGACCAAAAGGTCTTTGTAGCTAAGAGAGCAGTGTTCCTTGAGAAGGAACACATTCTTGACGGAGACAGTGGGAGAATGATAGAATTGAGCGAGGTTGGAGAACCAAGCTCAAGCACCACTCTACAGCCCGAGTCTGTTCAGGTATCTAATACACAAGTTTCAACTTTACGCAGGTCTGATAGAGTATCCCATCCTCCTGAGAGATATGTGGGACATATTAGAGCAGAGGATGTAGAGGATATTGATCCTCAGACCTACGAGGAGGCTATTATGAGTATAGACTCCGGGAAGTGGAAAGAAGCCATGAATTCTGAGATGGATTCTATGTACTCCAATAAGGTTTGGAACCTAGTTGATGCACCCGAAGGTATTGTACCCATCGGTTGCAAGTGGATCTTTAAGAAAAAGATCGGAGTAGATGGAAAGGTAGAGACCTATAAAGCAAGGCTAGTGGCTAAGGGGTATCGTCAAAGGCAAGGTGTTGACTACGACGAAACTTTCTCACCCGTAGCAATGCTAAAATCCATCAGAATTCTATTGGCTATTGCAGCACACTATGATTATGAGATCTGGCAGATGGATGTGAAAACCGCATTCCTCAACGGGAACCTGGAGGAGGAGGTGTATATGATGCAACCTGAGGGATTCGTGTCCAAGAACTGCCCAGATAAGGTGTGTAGGTTGCTTAGATCCATTTATGGACTAAAGCAAGCTTCCCGAAGTTGGAACATAAGATTTGATGAGGCAATCAGATCTTATGACTTCGTTAAGAACGAAGATGAGCCTTGTGTATACAGAAAGGTAAGTGGGAGCGCTATTAGCCTTTTTGGTGTTATATGTGGATGACATCCTCATCATTGGGAATGATGTAGGAATGCTATCCACAGTAAAGACTTGGTTATCTAGACACTTCTCCATGAAGGACTTAGGGGAAGCATCTTACATCTTGGGGATTAGAATCTATAGAGATAGATCCAAGAGGATGCTTGGCTTGTCCCAGTCCAGGTACATAGAAACCATTGTCAAAAGGTTTGGCATGGAAAATTCCAAAGGGCAAACATGAATATGATACCTTATGCCTCAGCAATAGGGTCTATCATGTATGCCATGCTATGTACTAGGCCTGATATAGCGCATGCTCTGAGTGTCACGAGCAGGTATCAGGCGGATCCAGGCTTGGAGCACTGGAAAGCAGTAAAGTGTATCCTTAAGTACTTGAGAAGGACTAAGGATCTTTTACTAGTATATGGAGGTAATAGCCTTAAGGTTGAAGGCTACACTGACTCAAGTTTTCAATCTGATGTCGATGATAGCAAGTCGAATTCAGGGTATGTGTACACCTTGAATGGAGGAGCAGTGTGCTGGAAGAGTTCCAAGCAAGATACCACTGCTGACTCGACCACAGAGGCGGAGCACATTGCTGCATCAGATGCAGCAAAGGAGGGAGTCTGAGTGAAGAAGTTCATCACAGATTTGGGAGTCGATACAGATAGCGACAAGTCGACTTCCTTATATTGCGACAACTATGGGGTGATTACTCAAATAAGGGAACCCGGGTCTTATCAGAAGTGTTCTGAGGAGGTTCCAGCTTATAAGAGAGATCGTAACCCGAGGAGATGTAGCAGTGGAAAGAGTTCCATCCGAAGATAACATTACAGATCCACTGACAAAGCCGTTGTCTCATTTTGTCTTTGAGCGTCACAGGGGTCTGATGGGGATCAGACACATAGGTGATTGGCTTTAGGTCAAGTGGGAGATTGCTAGTCATAAGTGCCCAGCAAGCCAATCACGTGAGTGATGGCACGTGTGACTTGATACAGAATCTTTTTGCTTATTATATTTTGGCGTATATTACTTTATAACTATTGCATAAATGCATATATATTGTGATGTCCTTGGATTTGTGCAATGGGAATCGGATCGTGATGAGATCACGATAATGAGATCGATTCACCTTTAAACACATATCCTAAATAATCCCGGTCATAGGTTACTCGAGAGGGATATCGTGATAACCGGATAGACTGGTGTGCTGTATACCCGTCCATATGATGGATGCAGCTGGTCTCATAGCTGCTCGTGTAGGGACACTAGGGATACAGTACAGGTGCTCATTGGAGAATGAGTTCACTGATTGATCCGCTTACGGAATGCTGGATGGTTGATGATGCCTTATTGTCAGACAACGATTCTGTAGTCCTAGTGGTGTATCTGGTTCTTAGACTTGAGATACCAAGGATGTCCTGTATGAGTGCTCCACTCTTTGATACCAGACTTATAGGTTTGGCTGTTCCCAGATCTAGTACAGCTGGTCATTGGGAGTGGTAGTCGACCTTACGAGGGCTATTGAGTGTCGATAGAGGATCATCCACTCTCGGTATCATGAGAGGAATATCCCATGTGTTCTTGCTCAGACAAATCCCTGGCCAGGGTCATTCGGGTTGAGAGAGAAAGAGTTCTCCGGGAGAATCCGATTAGAGCGAGACTCGAGTAGAAACCGTATGGGTCTGACAGCACCATGCTCGATATACGGTCTCTGGGATATTAGATGGATGAGGGACTATAGGTACATGGTAACTGAGGACAGACAGGTCCAATGGATTGGATTCCCCTATATCGTCTGGGGACTACGGCGTAGTGGCCTAGTACTTCCGTAGTCGATGAGTCGAGTGAATTATTACAGAGATAATAATTCACTGAGTTAGAAGGAGTTCTGACAGGTATGACTCACGGCCAGCTCGATATTGGGCCTAGAGGGTCACACACATATGGTAGGCATTGCGATGAGTAGAGGTTCGGATATGAGATATCCGACGGAGCCCTTGTCTTATTGGATGCAGATCCAATACCCATTAGGGAAAGGACCCATTAGGGTTTTGACACGGGATCTCTATAAATAGGAGGGATTCACAGCCTCATAGGCTAGAGTCTTTGCTTGCCCTTCCTATTCTCCTCTCCCTCTCCCCTCAGAGTAGGCCTGGAGTTTTGAGGAGCGTCGTCGCAACCCTGCTGTGTGGATCACCGCTAGAGAGGAGGACGCTTGACCTCCTTCACCCTCTCCTAAGGATCTGCAAGGAAACAGGGATATACGATCTCCCTAGGTAACACAATCTCTATACGCAGTTTTGTGTTTTTGCGGATTTTGCGCACCAATCTTCGCACGACGATGAACATCTTTTTGGGAATCGAGGATTTTTGTTTTCTTGTTCTTCCGCTGCGCATATGATGTCGCCCCCTTATGATTTCTCAACAGGTACCACCCAGTGTCAGGCTACAGGCAGTGGTATCGCACGTACCCTAAAATTTTAGGGGATTTGAATTTTGGCTCCATTTTCGAAGTCATTTGGGGTCTATAAATACACTAGCTATTTCTACATGGAGAAGCAAGAAATGTGAACAAAAACTCTATGTTTCTATAGTTGAAAACTCTTGTAAAGTATAGAGCCCCTCATCCTAAAGTTTAAAGATCATTATAAGGGAGAGTGTGTGGGAAGCTTTATAAAAAGGGGGTGTAAAGGTTCTCTCCTAAGCCTGCAGGAGAATAGAGTTGTAAGAAGGAGATTGATCTTTGCCTATTAAAGAAAGATCATTAGTGGATGTCGATGGCCTCGACGGAAGAGGAATCAGTGGAGTGGATGTAAGTCACGACGATCGAACCACTATAAAAATCTTGTTTGCATTTCTTTTGTGTAATTTATCTGACTATAAACCTCCTTACTTGCTTACTGCTTTCAATACATTTATGAACATACTTTCAAGTTAAGCATATTTTCGGGATCGATTTTCAACGTACGAAAGATTTTCTGAAACCGACGTAATTTTTACCACTGTACTAATTCACCCCCTCTTAGTGTCAACTCATTCCTAACAACTCTTAGACTCATAATTAGTGAAGTCTTCTTAATTTTAAGTCTAACTTGATTTGAGCATGGGTTTGAGTCTTTAGGCTAGCCAAAATTTGCTAGGTTGATAATCTCTTATCATAGCTCCCCTAATTTGATGATTTGACTTGTTAAATCCAAAATTGAAGATGGGGAAACTCTACATTAATGACTTATTTCATGAATCACTTTGTTGAACTCAGTTTTTATCATTTATGTCCTACTTGGAAAGTTGTTTTGACATATCATCTTATGATAGTAACCTTTTTTTTCGATAATTGCATCTTATGATAATTGCAACTTCTCTTGGTCAATCACCAAGTTATCTATTAAGCACAACATCTCGATCAACTTATAAACTAACATCGATGGCTCGAATGCTTTCAAGTTCTCAACATTCGCAACTAAGTACATCTTTGTATATCAAGGCAACTTGAGTTAGCAAACATTGTCTCTAATTTGTTATAACACTTTGAATGCTTCAAATCGTATGAACTTGATTTCCTTTTCTTTTATATTTAGTTTTTCCTTCTCTAAGTATAGCTAAATAATATCACTGTCTTGGAACCAACCCTCCACGTGATGTCGATTGTGTCACTCTTTGTATTTCTATTGAGCCAATTGAAGCTATTGTTTAACTTCCTCATGCATCCGTTGGATGCGTTCAAGAAACTTTGTAACATTGTGTTGCTTTTATGATGTTGAATTGATCATACATAAACTATAGATCAAAAAGGCTTTAGGGTAAATAGTCTAAGCATACCTTGAATGTTGATTTGGTCATGAAGTTATGCTCATGCAATTAAATGTGAATTGCAAATATGATAGGCTTTTATCCCATGTCTTCGAATGCTAAGAGTTGTATCCTCATAGTAGACAAACTATCATATGATTCACTATTTTGATTTATCCATCCATCTACAGTGATAACACAATATTTTTCTTCAATCGAGCATCCATTGTAACTCTAAACAATCCCCAAAAGACATTCAAGAACCATCCATCTCTATTGGAAACCCAAAGCTCAATTGGCTAGCTTAGCTTGTAATTGTCCATTTGTGAGGATCATCGCTTTGATATCACTTGATCTATTTGGGTGAAGGATTTAGTGATTTTGATCCTTCCTCTAAATAAATTTGTACTATATGAAATGATTGATAGAGATGTTGTAAGAAGAGAATACGAAAAGAGAAAAAGGATTATGTTTCTTCTTGAAAAAGAATACCTATTCATGCAATTATAAAGAGATTTTTTTGAGAAAAAAGCTTAGACATCATGAGGCCTCTCCCTTGGTGACATCTCTATCCTTTTCCCCTTCTCCCTAGTGTTATTGAACCTCTTTATTTACGGTTACAGAGGGGAAGACTCATAACTAGAAATGACTTTTAATTAGAGTCTAACTTATATTATTAGATAGAGGACTCTTAGACTCTTCATCAACCAAGTCTTCTTAATTTAAGCCCAACTCCTAGTGATCTAGGAGGGATCGAATTGGATATGATGTTGCTTAGCCAAATTTGAGCTCTAACTTCAATCTTTGAGCGGATCAAATTTGAACTTAAGTTTGGTTGATTATCCTTGATCAAGAAGCATAAAGTACTACTATCAACCCCATTTTGCCATTATTAGCATTGTTTTTTTTATTATGTAAAACACAAAAGCATTGTAGTTAGAGTAGCATCGTGCAGGGAAAATGGTTGAAATAACCGTATTTTCACATGCCATAGGTTAATTTTTAGTTGATGGCCTTATAACACGAAACGTCAATAACTTAGAATCCCCTGGGTGGCATGAAGCTAAATGAGACTTCGATTTGATCTTGCTATCGATGTCACATGAGCTATGTACGATGACAGCTATATGTAGATACTACCTTGAATCTTTGATTGTGTAACTATTAAAATATTACAAAGTCCATCTTTATATTTTATAGCATATATAAATTTTTTTACTTAAATGTATATTTGTATGATCTTAAGCTTTGCTTCCACTATCTTATTTTTATCTTGTAGATTCTTACGAGACTATAAGAGGTTACAGGTAGATAACCTTTTACATGTGGATATCACGAAGTGGCCACATAATTTAGATAAACCAACTAATTTCATGATAAATCTATGAAAATTGAGGCCATAGATTTTCTAAACAATAAAATTTTGGTGCAAAATCTATGGTAACAACTTTACTATGGGTCATGTAGGGCTAAAAAAAGCTTTCCAAAATGAGTCAATTGGTATTTGATTTTGTTTGGAAATGTTATAATAATTTCAATGTAATGGGTCAAATCAATCTTGTGTGCCTCGAAGGAACGTGGAGTGCATCCTTCATCCACATCTTTCATATTCTCCTAATTAATTTATTTTTAATTAAAAAAATAAAAATATTTATAAAAAATATTAAATTTATAAATAATAATAATAATAATAATAATTATTATTATTATGAAGTTTACACTTCATAAAAATGTTCAAATATGAATATATCCAAACAGAAACATAACTAAATATATCCAAATATAATAAGGAAACATATTATTAATTTTTTTATTAAAAAATTTCCAAATAAATCTATAAATTAGTTATTTTCTTAATTAATCTTATTTTTCTATTTTTATGCTTAAATTATCTATACAAGATGAATCCTACATAAATAAGAAAACTTACGAGGAGTTCAATTGAACCAAATGATTCAACCAAAACTTAACCTAATGTGATTTGAATCAATCGGGAGCCCAACATCTTAAATTCATATATTGATAGGACAGAAACGAGTGGGGAGTGCATTATCCGTTCCAATCCCATAATCATGCAGATAATAGGAAGGGCCCTCTCCACTTAGATTTAAAAAAACAAAAAGAAAAAAAAAGGGCATTTGGATTTAAACCCAAGTAACCATATTCAAAGTCTAAAGTGCTAACAACCACCATGGAACCCCGTTTGTGTGTTGACCGTTCTTTTTCTTTTAGAAGGTTCAAAATTAAACGGGAATCAATTCCAATTCAAATCAAACTATAGTCAAGTTTACGGAGGACTTCACAAGAGTTCGAATCAAACTATATCCAATTCAAATCAAAATCGAGTTGGTCTAAACCGGAACCGAGAACCGAGAACCGACCCGAACCAGAGAACCAAGCTGAAATTGATAAAAAAAAAAAAACAGATTAATGAAAATCCCGAATTTAAATTGTGGGTATCTCCGTTTCCGAATCGGACTTTTTATTTTTATTTTTCCATTTTTATTTCTCCTTTTTCTCATCCTCCCCCTCTCCTCCCTCCGCTCCCGACGGAGATCGCCCAGGCCTGCGACGCCACCCGGTTTCCCTCCTCCTGTCACTTTGCTCTCTCTCAGTCCCCCGACCTCTCCTCCACCCTCCAACTCCTCTCTGTTGCCGTTGCGGCCCCCGCTGACGCCCTCCACTCCTCCCGTTCCCAGGCAGAGTCCATCCACGCCTCCGCCTCCGCCCCCGCAAACCCTGCTCGCGCCGCCGCCTCTATCCGCTGCCTCAAACACCTCTCCTTCCCCGCGCTCTGCTTGTCCGTCGCCTCCGCCGCCCTCCCCGCTGCATGCAGACGGCCGTGCTTGAGTCAGCGTTGCCCTTCTCGAGTAAGAAGGCGATGTCGAAGTCATCGGGAGAAAACGGACAGGATTTCGAGTTTTGCGAGGTGTGCAGGTTGAATCACGACCAAGGGCGCCGGCACAAGTACTTCCCCTCCCACGCCCGCGCCCTCGCCGCCGTCCTTGCTCGCTTCCATGGGAAGCTCTCTGACATCCGCTTCTTCCTTCGTAATCCCTCCTCTCTCAGCCCTGAGCACGCCGTCCTCAACCACCTTTGGTGCCTCTTTTGCCGCTGCGACCTCCGCGAGCTCGGCAGCTCCTTCGCCTGGTAACTCGTAACCCCTTCTCTCCTTCTCCTATATTTCTTCCTCTGTCGAGTGATTTCTAGGGTTACTGATCTGAGATCGGTTGTCGCCAATAGAGTTTGATGGCTGCAGGTCCGAGATTTTTACATTTTGTTATATTAGTGTTTCTCTTTTTCGGATCGTATCTTTGTATCAAACAATAATCGGTCAAAGGTTTATATATTAGATCATTGGGTATATGTTTTGCAGTAGCAACACCATCAAACATCTGGCGAGCTCGGAGCATTTGAGGAACCTGAAGGAGTTCTTGAGGAAACATGGGGGAGGGATGGATCGGGTAGATTCTTTCAGGGTTTCTGAGGCGGAGCTCCTCAAGGTGACCAACTCTTCTCTTTTGCTTGAGGATACGGTTGAATTTAGTGTTGATTTGAGCTAACAATCGAGAAGGGCATGTACTGCATGATATATGGATGCAGCTGCGAACCACAACAAAGCATGTGCAAATATATGGTTTTGAGAATATTTTTGATCAACTATAAATACCTAATGAATTATGTAATGGTTGTCTTATGACATGAACAAACACCATGAGGTGGAGTTACTACCTAAACCATGATTGTTGATAGTCTATAGATCTTTAGTAAATAAGATTTGCAATGCAAAAAGCATTTGTCATACAAGTCAAAGTCACATGATATGCAATTCTTCTAGCCTTATGGACTTTTGACTAGAAGTTGGTAAACACATACTTGCAGTTCAGAAATTTATATTGTTCATGCAAGCTTCATCTTTGTAGCATTTTAGGAAGTCAAAGAAAACAAAACTGTGATATCTTATCATGGAAAGTCCAAGCTGATAATTGGTTGATGAACATGCAAAATTGGGACACTTTAATTGGCCCTCTTTGACAAGTGCCATGGTCACAATGTGCATCATTTTATTTCTTATTTTACCTTTTCGGAAGTATGGATTGTGTAGGATATATCATCACTGACAAACCTTACAAATCAGCTTTCTGCGTTGAAGGCTAATTTTTCTAAATTATTCTGTATGCTGCCATTAACTCTTCAACATTTCTCTTACAAGACCATTAGAAGCATTTATACTGTAATTTGGTTCTGTTGTATGTTATATCCTGATACAACACCTATTTTTCTCCTTGAACTTGGGGATAATTTCTTAGCTGTTTGCAGAATATAAACACTCGAACAAAAAGACATTTTAATTTATTTGACACAAATCTAAATCACATATATCTTTGTATGGTTATCAGTATGTTTTATGTAAGTTGATTATACATCTACAAAGAAATTGGTGATTTGGGCCTTAAACAAACTCTGGTTGTGTATATCAAAACATTACTTTGTTTCATAACAGCAAAACATATGAATGGGCAAAAGTTCTGAGTCCTAGGTGGCATATCTGAGCATGATGTGATGCTACTTTGTGGCTTGCTTCTGCTTGATTATTATAAGCTTTATCATCAATTTTTAAGCTAAATACAACTTTCTTTATTTCTTAAGTCATACTTTGAGTACCTTTTTATTTTATAAATGGTAAATGTTGAAAGCATATTTTGATCCCAAGACCTTGTAATGATTTGACAAAGCCTTTATAGCTAAGCTAGCTAGCGCCTTTAAAAAAAAAGGTGGGATGACATTGCTTCATAGAGAATTCCATGGTTTGATACTTCAGCCATCAATAGAGTTCTCATGGTTTTCTGGGCTTCTAATTCAGTGGATTCAAATATTCATTTAATCTGAGTTCAAATTGTCACACCTGTTATAAACTAGTAGTTGTAATGGCATCCAGGGTTGGATGGTTCTACTCCTCATCAGTTGGGGTTAGACGTCTTGGATCACGTGGTTCTAGGCCCATTATGTGTTAAGTTAATGGGTTTGTTTCAGGTTAGATTGTGACATATTCCTATATTCCAATGGAAATCAGTTTGACTGTTGTTTGAGTATGAAGGACAAAGTAGCTGTCACTTCTCATAAGGCTGTATTATACTAATATCTGTGTTTCTGTATTATATTGAAGTTTTCATAATTTCCTAGAGTTATTTTACCTATTGGAAAGCAAATTTTGTTGGGTTACTTTATATGTCCATCCTCAACTCTAAAATAGTAGTTATTTGGTTGGTTTTTGCAATTGCAGTGGGAGAAAGGCTGTGAAACTCTAAACAATGCGACAACATCATCTTGTGAGAGGTCTATAGGACCATCAACCGGTTCATCGAAAGATATCCAATATGCACTTACCTCTAGTGATATGGACAATTTTGAAAAAAATTCTATCAATTCTTTTGTTTCAAATGCTTCTCATTCTGTTATGCCTTTACAATGTCCTACAAATGAGAATTATGATAATCAACATGATCCGGCAGTTAGTGGATCCACAGTTGGAGGTTTCATCCCACATATTGCTACTTCTTGGTCCGTGGATATACAGGGGAATATTGGCCTTCCCGGCACCTATGTCTTTGGTAGTGTTTCAAGGCATTTATCAGGTCGGCCCTCTGTTGTTTTTTAAGGATATTAATTTTTTCCTTCTTTGCGTGGGAATGCACTTGAGATTCTTCTTGTTAATTTGTTGATGTTAGTTCTTGATGATGCCTTTATTATTTCAGACGGACATCTTTCATGTCTTGCCAGTAATGCAAAAAGCTTAATTGGTTGGCCTCTACGCAATGTTATTGTAAGTTTCCTCTTTTATCATGTATCTCATGTTTGAAAATTTCATATTTGTTGCACTTAAACAAGAATTTGATCGAAGCTTTTATGACATGTATCTCTCAACGTTGCTTCTCATTCAGGCTTGGGCTGTTCAGAAAGAGTTATGAACTATAGTTTACTAATCATGTTATTGCAGGGAAAATTCAGTAACATAATCCTGAATTTTGAATGGCTAAAAGGCTAACAAAACCTAATCCATTTGATAGGTATATGACGAACTAAATGTATAATAAACTTAAGTGCATTACTCACTGAAGCTTTTTAACACATGAAAAGTTGGTATGCCACAACTTATTTAAATATAAACTCTAACTAATTAAACTACTACAAAGGCAAAAGAAAACCAATACGATTAAACCAAAAAAAATGAAAAAATGAATCTACATCGAGATCCTATGGTGAAGAGTTTGCCAACAATTATAATAGTTCCTTGATAAGAATGTTAGAGGCTTTAGTGGGCAATTATTATACTCCAATGTCATTATTTTTCTCTCTATTGTTCATTTTTTGATGTAAGAATTTCCAACAGAATTATTGATATGCTTATTAGAATATTATATGCAGCATGGAGTCCTCTAGATTTTTGATGCAGGATCAAACTTGGATATGTAATTTAAAACAAGGACTACAATTTCACACAGTTTGGCTTGTACTGACCTGTATTTATAGGTCCGAGCCTGAATTAAGACGACTGATCTATTAGAGAAAAAAACTTAAAAGGTTAGTGCTTCAGTTAGGGCTTCGAATGTGAGCCCTCTTTTTCGTATGTCAGGAGTCGGAATTGTGAGCTGCTGGCTACCATCTGCCCCTCCTTCCTCCTAGTCGCCCATTGGGCGCGTGGACCTCATGTACATATCATCCTTCTCTTCCTCCATTGCCTCATCTTTTTTCTTTTCCTCTTCTTCGTATTCCTCCTTTCTCCTCTTCTTGCACTACCTCCTCTTCTTCCTTCATCTGCCTGCTCCTTTCTCCACTACCTCCGCTTCTTCCTTCATCTGCCTCCTTTCTCCACTTCCTCCATCGCCTTCTCTTATTCCATGTATTTCATAGCTTTTTTTTCTTCTTCTTCGTTATATATTGGTGTTCTGAGTGTCGGTATACTGATACTGGCATACATACCAGTCCAGCTATGGACGGGTAGAGTATCCCGATATAAAATCATAATCCTTGATTCAAAATATTTGTCAGTTTTCTTAGATCTTAACTTTTCTTGAGAGACCTTTGGATTTCTTTGTGAGGTACTCGATTGAGATCCTCTTGAAGCTATTCATTACTATAATATCTTAAATAAAAAATAAAAATAACTAATTTCATAAATATAGCAAATATTATTAGAAACCAAAATTGGTGGATACCTGATATTCAAAGAATAAGCTATATATATTGTTTTTTGTCCTAACATTCAAAGAATAAGCTATACCTGACATTCAAACCAAAATGAAGTGGAGTATTGTTTTTTGTCCAATGATTAATAAGAATTTGGTAAATTAAATTATGGAGATGAAGATTCGTTTGATTTTTTTTCCTTTATATATATATATATATATATTGTTACTTTCTCAATCATGATGTCCTACATGTCATATACTAAATGAAGACGTGGCTTATTCGTGCCACAAAATCTAAGCATATCATAAATAGATCCAGTGAAATTAAGAATATAATTAATATTATCTCACCAAATATCATCGTACACATTTTTCTTCACAAATCTTACTTAACCAATATCATCCTTGTAACATGACCACTTATCACTAATAACCGTACATTAAAGTCCACCTTTAATAAATTTAAACATTTTAAGCATAACAATTATTGAGCTAAAATGTATATTAACTATAGAGAGTAACTTCAGTAAAACAAACTTATTAAATTTGACCAATATCATAAAACAATGATTTAAAAAGCGCTAGGCACTCGCCCGAGTGAAGCGAGACGCTTTAAAATATTAAAATATAAAAATATATAATATAATTAATAAATATAATTATTTAAATAAAAATATGATATTAAATTAAAAACAAGGATTAGTAGTGTTAAAATCTAAATATTATATTATTAATCAAATAAATAAAGATTATTTTAAGAAATAATTAATAAGCTACTGTTAATAGTATATTTACTGTTAACAGTAGTAGGGAAGAGTAGAGACCGGTAACAGGCGGTCCGCGTACCGACAACCTGTCAGACCGGTACGTACCGCCCGTACTGGGCGGTACGGTTCGATTGAACCAACTAACGTAAATTTAAGCAGTTCAATCGTCTTATATCAATTAGGCGCTCGCCCGAAGCACCCGATGCCTGGGCTCGGGCGAGCACCCATGTGACGCCTCATTGAAGCATGTCGCTTGGTCCTTAAATGAGGCGCTTGGGCCTCGCCTCGCTCGAGTGCCTAGGTGAGCGCCCGAGCGCCTTTTCAAATCACTGTCATAAAATGATTCATAATGAAACTTTTTATCATTGCAACATCACCTGCAATATCAGAGATCTAACTGCATGCATTATATGTTAAGATTTTATTCAATATCTTTTACTGTACAAATATTTTTTAATGCTAGATTGAGATATGGTTGGACTCCATATTTTTTTTATCATAACACACATTAAAGATCTATCTACATGCAATATATTTTATAACACTAGATTGATTTTATTTATTAACAAATAAATAAATATTATTAGGATTGTATAGTTCATACTCTCAATTTAGCATTTAAAAGTATTTACGTTGCAAAGAATATTAAAAATAATCAGTTAACATATGATGCATGCAGTTGAATCTTTGATAAAAAGTTTCATTATGAATCATTAAATGAGATTGTCTATATTTAATGAGTTTGTGCTTATTGAAGTTGGTTACTCTTTATAGCAGATACACATTTTGGCTCAACCAAGGTTTGTTGTACCGTGACATACCGCTTGGTATGGTTGGTACGTACCGATCTGACATGTGACCGGTACGGGCGATACATTGGTACGCCCCAGATATCATGTGTCGGTACGCTCAATATTGCTTGGTACAGCTTGGTATGTATTGTACCGATAGTTGGTCGGTACACCGCTACGGATCGGTAAGGTGAACCATGGGTTTAACAATTATTATACTTAAAAAGTTTAAACATATCAAAGGTGGGCTTCAATCTATAGTTTTTAGTGATCATGTTATATGGATGATAATATTGATAAAGTAAGATTTGTGAAGGAAAAGATGCTCGATGATATTTGGTGTGATAGTATTGATTATACTCTTAATTTAACTAGACCTATTTATGAAATGTTTAGATTTTGTGACACGGATAAACTATGTCTTCATTTAATATATGACATATGGGATAGTATGATTGAGAAAGTGAAAGAAAAGAAAAAAATAGACATGAAGGAAAGAAATCAGATGAATCTTCATCTTTCTATGATGTAATTAAATAAATTCTCATTGATCGTTGGACAAAGAATAATACTACACTTTATTGCTTGGCTCATTCTTTAAATCTCATGTATCTATTAATTTTGATTTCTGGTGATATTTGCTATATAATTAAGTATATTTATAAAATTATTATTATTTATTTATATTTCAGATATTATAGTGATAAATAGTTTCAAGAGGATCCCAATCGAGTACCCCACGTAGAGATCTAGAGGTCTCTCGAGAAAGACTACGATGTCTAAGAAGATATTATTCAACCACTAAGGAGAGTACACGTGTTAATGCAGAATATGTTAATTTTTGTGGTAGAGTTTGATTCTTTGTTGATTATTATTCTTTGCACAATTGGCTTTAAAATTACTTGTGTAGCCTTCCTCTTCATCATTTTGCAAGAGAAATTGGAGTATCTATTCTTTCCTGCATCCTCTTAACGGAACAAAATGACTCTTCAATGAGAGGATTTGGTATTCATTCATAGTAATTTCTGTCTTCTCTCCAAGAGAACTTCGCAATACTTAGGGGCAAGGTATGCAATACCGTACCGTACCGGTGTTTCGAGGTTGGCTCGGTACAGTACGGTACCGGTGTACCGAGCGGTACACTAGGACGTACCGAGCGATACATCCTGGTATATCGAACAATTTTATATATTTTCTTCATTACTGTAGCACTGTAGCACTACTACAGTATAGCAATGTAGCACTGTAGTACTGCTACAGTGTAATACTCTAGCAATGTAGCGGTATCGAGCGGTCCGCGTACCAGTATGCCGTCGAACCGGTACGTACCGCCCGTATCGGGAGGTACCATTCGGTACTGCATACCATGCTTAGGGGGACAGATTAAGACGTGAGATTTTGTTAGAGATAAATTTGATTCATTTGATGCTGGAGTACTTAAAGTTGTGCATTTTTCCTTGGATGAAGCAAAGCTAGAAAAAAATATTTTTGATGATGTTGATGAATCATCGGATGAAGATGATAATGATGTTCAGAATGAGTCTTAGTGATTATTAAAAATTATTTAATGTACTTAATCAAATTTGGATGATTAGATATAGATGAGTTTAATTGTTTCAACTTGTATGATGATATTTATTTGTTCATATTGCTGAGCTTATAAAATATAAGTATAAATACTAAAACTCATATTAATCGTGTGTATATATATATTAAAAAATACACATGTTCTCGTTGTGTTCGTATCTTTATTTTTTAAAAAATGATGTGTCGCTATGCAGTGATTTCAATAGGCGCTCGGGCGCTCGGGAGAGGTGAGGCGAGGCCCGAGCGCCTCGCTTCATGTCCAAGCACCTCGCTTCAAAGAGGCGCCTCCTGGGCGCTCGCTTGAGCCCAAGCGTTGGGCGCTTCGAGCAAGCGCCTGGGTTAAAACAGGCAACCGAACCAGATTTTTTGGTCTGGTTGGTCTTCGGTGCTTTAGTTGGTTTAATCGAACCAACTAAATCACTGATATCAAGCTCCCTCTTGCGATTTCCTCGACTTCCCCAACCCTAACACTTGCGATCGTGATTTCTTTTCCGCTGTCGTTGCTCTCTTACTACTGCTGCCATTGCCACTACTATCGCTATTCGTCGCTGCCATAATCGCTGCTCGCCGCTGCCACAATCGTTGCTCGCCACTGCTGTCATTGCTCGCTGTTGCTATCGCCGCTCTTGTTGTCGCTCGCCGCTCCCCCTTCAGCTACGGCTGTCGCGTGCTACCGCTATCGTTGCCTCAGTAGCCTCGGTCTTCTCACTATACTGTTAACAATATATTAATAGTATATTGCTAACTATATACTAATAATAGTATTTTTATTTATTAGGTTAATAATATATTATTTTGATTTTAATACTATTAATTTTTATTTATTTAATAGTATATTTTTTTATTTAAAAAATAAAAAATACTATTATGATTTATTTATTTATTGTGATTTTGTACCTGATTTTCTTAATTTAATAGCATATTTTTTATTTAAATAATTATATTTATTAATTATATTATATATTTTTATATTTTAGCGTTTCGCTTTGCTCGAGCGAGCACCTAGCGCCTCGGACGTTTTTGGACCTTGACGTCTTTTGACGCATACCGTTTTTTAAATCACTGTCGTCATGTACACGTTGTGTCATGTTCATGCTTCTTAGATGAGAACAAAGCAAAGCAACAGGCCACCACCAAGTATAACCTTTTAGAACATATTTCATAGGATAGATGTTTTTAAACAAAAAATATAAACTTTCTGCAATTTAGACTTATAACCTTTATCGAAATCTTATGGTGATAATGTGGAGGCTTTCACTGGACATTTGACTGATAATGTGTCAACCCAAAGTTTTTCTCAATCTTTTCCAAACCAAAGTATGATTGATTTGCATTCGTGGGGATTTGAAGGTGGGTCTAAATTTGGTAGATCTCATCATTTATTGACAATAATTCTGGATGATTTGTTGCCTGATCACTGGAAGACAGGAACCTACAGAAGTAATTTCTTCATGTTAAAACAACTGAAGTAAATCTACCGCTGATAGTTTTAATCAACTCTTGGGGATGTCTGAAGTTAGGTGGTAGCAGCAATGTAAAGGAAAGAAAATAGGAAAAATATAGTGGAGAATGAAGAATAGAAAGGATGTGCAGAAGGCCAATTGCACCTAGTGGCAGGGAAGGTGGGATGTGGGTTTTGAAATCTCAAATCTTCACAAATCTGTGCTCATTAATTAAGGGGTGCATTAACAATTACCTATTATAGGTTTGGATGTGCTTTTTCCAGGAAATTAATTCCTTTCAAGTGTCTATATTTATTGGTCTCAAGATATCTCTTAGTCCTTTAAATTTGATTTTGTTTTTGTTGCACAATTTGATTTGGTCCAGAGCTCCAAATTGTCCTATGTCAAGGGACAGTTTTCTATATTGTCTTGCATTAGATAACTACATTGTCTCTGCTGTAGGTTTCTCCTTTCCATAAACCAGTAGGGGCTTGGCAACTTTGGTTCATCATTTTATTAGCACAAATCAAAGTTTCAAAATTTGACTATTGGGGCTAGAGATGCTTCACTATACTGAATTTTATTTTTCATACCAAAATCAAGGTGATTGATGTTAATTGGTCGGGATTAATTTAAGTTGTCCACTTAAGAATCTCTTGGTTTGGTCTTGATCAACTATAGTTGGTAAGGATTAATCAATCTTAACCAATGTTGATTGATCTTGGTCAATTATAGTTGATGCCATCCATCCTGAATGATCCTTGTGGATTATGATCAATTGTTATTGATTCTAGTTGATACTTGGTTGATCCGGTTAGAATTGAGTTGTTTCTAATTAATCCATGATTAATGCAACAAAATTTCTAGCTATTCGAATAAGTCCTGGTGGATATTGGCATATTCCGTATGATATCAACTGTTGTGCCTATTCTACCTAATCTTGAATACTTAGTACAACAACAATAAAACCGTAAGTCTCAACTACTTGTGGTTGGCTACATGGATCTTTTGCTGTCATTGAAATATATAAAAAGCCATATGTTATTTAAGTTCAAAGTATTTAATCTTTATTTATAGTTTTTATTAAAGTTTTTAAGGTTTTATTTTATTTCTTCATAACATTAACATTAATTATTTCACCTCTTCTGACTATCGCATCTGGAGGTCTCCTCAGCATATTCTCATACTATCTTAAACGATTTTCTCTTATCTTATCATATATCGAAGTGATAACTAATTGTTCATGAATAAAAGTATTTCTTTTCATATCTTTTTTAGTAGCTCTACACATCCATCTTAACATTCTCATCCCGACAAAATAAACATTTTGTATATGTTTTTTTTATAATTTCTCAACACTCAAATCCATAGAGTATTGTTGGTTTTATAACTGTCTTATAAAATATTTCTTTTAATCTTAAAGGTATTAGATGATCACTAAAGGCTCTTGACTCCCCTCATCATTTTAACCATCCTGTTTTGACTTTATGAATAATATCTTCATTGATCTTTTTAACTTATTGAATAATTGATTCAAGATACCTAAAACTTTTACTTAAAGAGATTTTTTGTCCATCCAATTTAACTATATTCTCTTGTATTTTTCTAGAATCACTAAAATTATATTTTATATATTTAGTTTTTGTCCTATTTAATCTAAAACCTTAGTTTTTAAAGCTTGCCTCCAAGGCTCAAGTTTATTATTAATTCCACTTAGGCTCTTATTAACTAAGACGATATCATTAGTAAATAATATACACTAGGAAGGTCTATCATGTAAGTGACTAATAAGTTTATCCATTATTAATATGAAAAGTAGGGACTTAATGCGGATCCTTGGTGTTAATCATATGTTAATAGGAAACTCACTAGACATACTCCCTATAGTTTTAACACTAGTAGCTACATTATCATAAATATTCTTAATAACATAAATATAATTAGTGAACACGTCTTTTTTTTTTTTCTAAAACCCATCATAATAAATCTCTAGGAACCTTATCATAGGCTTTCTCTAAGTCAATAAAAACCATATGCAAATCTTTCTTTTTCTCCTTATACTTTTTCATTAATTATCTTAATAAATAAATATCTTTTATAGTTGATCTTCGAGGCATAAAACCAAATTGATTTTTAGAGATATTTGTTTCAAGCCTTATCTTACTTTCGATAACTCTTTTCAAGAGTTTCATAGTATGACTCATGATTTAAATTCCTCTATAATTTGAACAATTTTGTATGTCACCCTTATTTTTGAAAATTGACACTAAAAAACTTTTTCTTCATTCATTAGGTATCCTTCTGAATCTTATGATTTTGTTAAATAAGCTAGTTAACTAAGTTACTCTCTTGTCTCCTAAATTTTTCCAAACCTCAATAAGGATACCATTAGGCCCCACACTTTTAGTTATTTTCATCTTTATTGCGTCTTTTACTTCATTAGCTCTAATTTTATGAATAAATCTATGATTATTAAATTTACCTCTATTATTTATCGTTAAATCTAAGTCTTGTTTGGAATATTCATTAAATAATTTATAAAAATAAAATTTTCATGTTTCTTTAATCTCGTTATCTTTAACAAGTATTATTTGTTCTTCGTCGTTAATGCATATAATGTTTTTTGAATTCTTACACTTTCTTTTCCTGGCTTTTGCAATTTGATATATGTTTTTTTATCATCTTTAGTGCTTAATTTATTATAAAAATTATCATAAACTTTGTATCTTACCATACTAATTGCTTTTTTGCCTCTTTTTTAGATTCTTTATATCTTTTAAATTTTTTTCTCATTATTATTATTTTATCAATCTTTAAATCATGATCTTTTGATAAAAATTAGTTTTTTGAATTTCTTTACACTACCTCCAACTCTCTTTTAAGGTTACATATCTACCTTTAGTTTCATCAAGAATCTCTTTGTTAAACCCATAATCTTATTAGTCATCGTAGTCCAAATAATATTAATATTATCTTTAGTTAAGTTTGAAGTCATCTTTCTTTTCATCTTATTCTTGAAAGTATTTACATTATCATCTTTAAAATTCCACCATCTAGTCCTAGTAATTTTTTCTACTATCTTTTTCTTATTTTATTTCTATAGTAAATATCTAATACCGTCAACCTATATCGAATACTTAGTCAATCCTAGAAAATTCTATATGATGATCCTATTTGCAGTCAAGGGTATGTGACGCATGCCTGTTTATATCATCCAATCTGATCACGAGCCTGATATTGATCACTAAATGGTAGCCAAAAGTGAATCCTTCAAGCTTTTTTGTGTCGACTCCAATCAGTATTATCGACTTATTATCAATTTGTGTCCAAGTATGGCAAACTATACCTAATAGATACCATCCTTTCACTGTTGACTCTTCATTTCAGTTCATTTTATCATAATGATTGTTGCGTAATCAAATCAAAGGCATAAAATTTCATGCTTTCTAAATTGATAAGGGTGGACATCTGAAAGAAGCTCTGGCAAAGAGACGATCAACAAAATACATTTAATTTCTGATTAAGCATGTAAATGTTTTTTTTGCACTCATTTCATTTTTTTCTTGAATATACTCTGTTTTTCTCTTGTTTTATGCTTTTAACTTCTCTTATTTCCATGTTTGTTAGCATAAATTGCTGAATACTGGCTACCAATTTTCAAATCTTCTTTAGGGAACTGATCATAAAATAGTGAAAATTTCAAAACTAAAGTTTTTGGGCCTTGTTGAAATCAAAGGTTCACTGACTGTTCTACTTATTTGGGAACCCTTTTCTTCTACAGTTTTTTCTCTGTTTAAGTCAGAACCATTGTTCCAAAATTAAAATAATTATCAGTAAATAGAGTCTGCTATTTGGTTACAGTGCAAATTAACATTTAGTTTCAGGTTGATGCCGGAATAAACTTTTTTTTGCCGGAGAGTCATTTGGTTTAATCATTGTTTGGACACTAGTAATTAATTGACTCTTCTTTTCCAAAGTTTACAATTCTTCCTTTGACACTGCTAATGATTGCTTGAACTCTATTACATATTTTTCTTAGCCAGCAAAACCCACTCTATTCACTCTTGTCAGTAATCTTTTCCATCTGTAAATCTTGCTAAGCAAAGATTTCTGTAATCTATATTCTTGGCATAGAACTAAGATGATTTTCAAAATTATTCATTTTATATTGGGGTGTGTTCCAGAATAAACCAGCTTGTACCAACCCATATCTCCGTTTTATAAACTTTGCTTTTAACAAACCTACAATCTATTTATTTATTATCATCTAGCTCTTACTATCATCATGACTTTTGTTACTGAATCATGAAAAATATCTTCTTCCTGTATGGATCCATGTTCTGCCTTTTTTTAGTCCTAAATCAGTTTGGCACACATCCATTTCTTGGCCGCTTAAGGTTTCACACATCTCTCAAGTGGGCTACTGACTTGGCTTTGTTCACTCAACAATGATTGAATCCAAATCCAGAAGTGTCTGAACTCCCCTTTGAGATAAATGCATCGGTTATGCAGACAGCAAAATATTCTCTAGCAAAAGAAAGCACCGCCAAGTCTAGATCTCCTTCATAATTGTTCTCGGTCTAATTTGCTTTCAAGTTTCATCAGAATCCTTCAGGCTTCATGGTTATGCATTGTACTCAACCTAAATGGCTAGTCTCCCTTACCCTCAATTATCAACTCCATATGTCATACTGTTCATCTCTAGTGCTAAAATTGAGTAAAGAGTAGTATTACAGGCCTTAAATGTTGTTTTGCTGATTCTTTTTTTGTTTCTTGTCTGGTAATTTTTATCTATAAGGTTGTTGGTATTCTGAAGTTTCCTGAACTAACATATTATTTGGCTGATAGCTTTTTGTATCTCACTACTCCACCAACAGTTATCTTTGATTTTTCTGTTCTTCTTTGTTAACCTGTTATTTTCTATCCACATCTAGTAACATTAGTTCTCTAGTGTGCGGTCAAATTTTCTCCCAGTAATTTGACATTTTGATGCTTTTTTGGCCTTTTCTTATATGCAGAAAAAAACGCTGATATAGTCGGCTGATATATGCAATCAAATGTTCATTTCTCTTTTTAATACATGTGTTGGCGTTTAAAGTATTACAATATTAGTGATAAATTTTGGAACCATTTCACCTATTCTATTTTTCATTTTGAGAACTTTCATGTGTCCTTTCATGTCCTTTTTTCAAGAACTTTCATCCGTCTAATACCTTTGTTTGTAGATCAAGTTTTTGAATTTTTTTTTGCAAATTATTTGAACTTTTGGGAGAATTGGTTAAAAAGCTGTAGGAGACACTCTAATGTGCACTTGCTATAGATCTAAGATCATAATTGCTTACTTAATGCCTCATATTATATTGCCTCTGTAAACTTAATCTGTATGTAGAAAAATATTGATGTTATCTTTTGTGCATCAGGATCAAAGGACTGATTCTAATGGGGGCTCCAACGAGGGTATTTATTGTTCCAGAATATTTTTTCTTAAAAATTGTCTTGGTTATCAGGAATATACCTGTTGTAGTTGCTGAAAACTATCATTTTCTTCTGGTGTATAGTATTGCAGAATTTCACGCCAATATCATTGCCTGCTGAAGCCTGTCAAGCAAATATGCATACTGGTGCTCCACCTCCTTGGTTAGAAATAAGTGAAGAAAATATGGCAAATAACGATCCAAATGTTTATAGACTTGCGCTTCCATCATCTAGCACTGGGAAGTCAAGAAAGCTGAATCCAAAACGTGTGGGAGCAGCATGGGCAGATAAAAGAAGAGCTGAGCTTGAGATGGAGAAGAGGGGAGAGACTCTTCCAAAAAGTTGTGATGCTAACTGGCTTCCTAATTTTGGTAGAGTTTGGCAAGCAGGTACCAGGAAGGAATCTCGAAAAGAATTTGAACTGGAGAAGAGGAAACTTCATGAGAATGAGAGTCCATCAGGGTTTTCATCTAAGATACATCCCTACATAAGCAAACGAATGGTAGGATCACTGCCTCCCATGCTTTCGACTATGCTTTGCTTTCTTGTCAGTTTTTCTATTTTCAAAAGTTCACTATGTGCTCATAGGCAGATAAAAGATTTGTTATAATTTAAAATATGCCTTTTACCTTTTTATAATGCAATTTGATATATGAATAGATGAATAAGTTCAGTAGGTGCTGCACAAGATTTTGTTTTGTTACATGAATAGATATATAAGATGAAAACTGGATCATGTGAATGTCATGCATCTTCAATATATTTGTCATTGATGCAGCATGCCTATGCTCTAAATAAGTGTGGTTCCACCTTTTTGCTTGTGATTGCTGCTGATGCACACTTACCAAGAAACTCTGGTTGGTTGGCTGGCTTTACTTGTTTACTTGACCAAGCAAAGAGATGCTTAGCTTTATTTATTGATCTAACTTCTAAAGTGCATATAGGAACCTTTTCAGCTTTATCTAACTTTATCCAACTTCTAAGTAAATACAATACCTATGAAAGTGCATCTAAGATTGGAAATTGTATCTTATAAACATGAATTTAGTTTAAATAAAAAACAAAATTATGGCAATGATGTTATGCTTTAGATTTTGGACATGATGTTGAATTTAAATTGATGTTGATAGTATGTCACTAATTTCTGTTCTATATGCTTTTAATTATGTGACTATTCATGATTTTTTTTAATTTCGAGAATTATTTCCATATTCTAATTTTTTATTGATTTAATTTTTAAATTCAATTGTTATCAAGTTTTGCATTATGGATTGATGATTAATAAACTAGACTAATGTTATTCATTTGTTACATGATTTGTAGATTATTTGGCAAGAAACTATCTTTGACTATTAATTTTTGAATTTTGGAATAATCTGTATAAGAAAAGAGTGCTTTGTCCAAACCCCAGTCTAGTCAGGCCTAGGTTATTGGCTAGACCCAGCTCTTGTGTGAGCCAAACATGATGCCGACATAGGTTTGATGCACGTTAGACCTAGCGTGAGTGCGGGTCATACTTGACACAAGCATAGGTCCAGAATGGGTTAGACCCAGTTTGGGTGCTGACTGATTCCAAAGAGACTGTGACTTCTACTCCAGCCTATGCAGGCGGACCTAGATCCGATCTAAGTGGGGTGCTGGCTAGGCCAGCCCAGGCCACGAAACAGTTGGAGCGGGGATCTGGTTCTCGATGTTGAGCAGTCCATTATAACTAGGTGTTGCCACATTGACCACATTAATCTGGGCTAGGCGGCTCAAGCACATGAACTTGTCTGGCTTGTACTAGGTTGATCCAACCATGACAAGGTGCAAATGGGTTATCATGTGCCTGACTTTTTGTGCAGGCATGATCCAATGGGCAATTTAGCAAACACGACCTAGAGTGCGCATCCTTGTGCGGTGGTCGAAATTAATTTATGTTGGCTCAAATTTTTGTTCAACTTTTATAGATCTGACTTGATTATTGATTTTCACATGGTCATGGAGGCCTTGCACCGTTTGTTTTGTTGTTATGTCTTGAGGGCACTTATTAATGATTGAAAAGTGATGCATTTAAAAACATATTTATGATTATTAATGATTTCAATTTGTTAATATTTTTCATTTGGCACTTCCTTGCCGGTATAGAAGTCATGCATTTAAAAACATATCATGGATTCCTATAATAAACATGGTCGTTAATGGTGCTCGGCTGCTCACCTAGGTGCCTGGGTGAGGCGAGGCGAGAATCAATTTTCTCGATTTAGGTTCTAATCGGGCATGGTCCAGGTATTGGGTGGCTCAAGTGAGCACCTGAACCAGATCAAGCAGGTTCAAACCTGATTAGACCCAATCCTGGTTAGATCAACAGTAGTCTAACCAAACCAAGCCTGATCTAAAACAAAACCCGTGATACCGTTGGAAACCTGATCCCTACGAGTGACCCCATTGGTGATCCTCCTCTTCGTGTGTGTAAGGCAACCAACAATGATCCTCCCTGCTTAATTGCGAGCATCAATGAGGTAGCTAACAGGGAGGGTGGAGGCGGTGAACACGCAACACATAAAGAGGGAGAGGTGCTTGAGGTGGTCGTGGGCAACGATGACACAAGTAGGGTTTACTGCGATAGAGGCGAGGGTAGACTCAACATGGGAGCGGGAGGAGGGGAGGGCGTCAGTAGGGGCCGTGACGACAACGAAGAGGAGGTTAGGGAACTGGGAGAAAGTATAGTGGCAGGAGGAGGGGAATCGGATGGCGTCAGAAGCCTATGCAATCTCTAGCATGAGCGAAGGAGGGGGAGAGGGGGGCAGACGAGGGGAGGATGAGAAAGATGAGGAAAACAATGAAAAAAAATAAAATGGTGCCACCCGAATTTATTTTAAACCAAAGTCACTAGATTCAAATTCTAAAGTGCTAACCGCTAAACTATAGAACCTGTTTGTCTTAATTTTTTTTCTTCTTTTCGGCCTAGTTCTAGTTATAGGGTGGAACTGAAATTGATCGGTTTGGTTCAGAATCATGGAATTATTGATCGATTCTGGTTCTAGTTTTGATCAGTTCGATTCTCAGTTATTGAACCATGGCTAGGTTTATGTGCAAGGTAGTCGATGGTCGGTAGGCAAACCATAGGTGGTGCCTCCCATCTCATGAGTGACGATACCTCTCTCTCTCTCTCTCTCCCCCCCCCCTCTTGGTGGTGCGCCTCTCCCCTCCGCTTTTCTCAATTGGCTTTGGGCATCCATCTCCATCGTCTACCCCCAACCACCGCCCCCCTCGTTCCCTTGGTAATCAATCGCCATTTCTCCTCCGACCCTCTATTGGTATCAGTCATTACTCGTCCCCTATGTTCTTCCCCTGATAGTCCCTCTTCTCTCGCTCTTTCTAGTAGAGCCGTTGCGGCCCTGCCTCCTCCCCCATCACTTTGCTAGTTTTGGTCGTCGCTTCTCCCTCGTGCTTCTCTCTCTCCCTAGCACACATCTTGTCCCTATCCCACCCTTCCCCGTATACCAACCTCATCATTGAAAACCCCCCCCTCCCCTTGACAAACCCCCCCTTCTCTGCATCTTTCTCTCCCTGACAGCCCCTAATCTTTATATTGGCGAGTGCCTTGATTCGTTGAGATGAGCACCTAACGCCTTTGACATTACTGGTAGTTCGTGATGTATTATGTGATGAATAAATGAATGGTTGTTTGACCATGTAAATGAAAAATAACAAATATGATATGTGATGATGATAGTTTTTCACATTTGTTTCATAGTGGCTAGTACTAGTGGTATGATTCAGTTTAATTATTATCGAGCTGTCCATGAGCCTTTGGAAGGAACATGTCTTGATCTTGACGGATGAGAGATACCACTCCATAAGTTGTTGAGAGTGTGGTTCATCAACTATCATTTTGTGGAGAATAAAAATCATTTTGAGGAGGTAAACCGTTCCATCAACTGTCGGGAGAGCATCTGACAGTCTTTGTTGACTGATGATGCTAGATGTTTGACGATTATGCATGTGAGATGATGTTATATTGCATGAGATTTATGTATATATTAGATAAACAATATGATTATATATATGATATTTTAATTTATTAATTGATGCATTTGATTAAAAAAGATTTGTATTCTGGATTTTAAAAATTTTCAAAGATCCCTACTATTGGTGAACTATATCTATGTATTATATTTTCAGGGTAGTCTTTTGACAGCAAAATATACGAGACTCAAAGGAGAAAAGATCATCGTTTACCGCTAGTAGCAGCATCTAAGATGTTTAATATTTGTGTTTCGGTTAGAGACAATTAGTCATTGAATATTTGAATTGTGACAAAGAAGACATGAATATTATTTTATTAATAAGCTGGATTAGTTTTGTTTACTCTTGATATTCTTGTGAAGATTGTAATGTTTTTTTATATTGTTGTTATGTGGATTTTGAATTCGGGGAACGACAATCTTTTATGCTATCAGACCATGGATATGAGCTTGTGTGTATTAGGTTGTATGATTTGTTATCATAAGTTTAGAACCTTGTATGTGATTATCTGGTTGTAATATTGTAGGGAAGATTACTGCTTAAGGTGGTAGAGTTAGTGGACATAATCCCACTGCTTCATGCAGCCTTATAGTTCCTCCATTGAACCTGAATGATGAGCTTCCTCTGATTCTCTAAGTTCTGCATGAGCAATCTTAGTCTTAAAAAAAATTCTCAACCTCCATAGACTTCATTGAATCTAGCAAGCGACCTTGCAGGCAGCCCTGAAGCTGTGCATGCACATCAAAATATTCATGAAGTTCTAGATGGCATGAGGTAATACTTTCAGCTACAGGAATGACAACATCGTGGAGTATGCCATACTGAGCTAATCATGGTGTTAACTCCAGACTAGTGATTCAAGCAACTTGGCCTCTCTGCTTTTGATGGTGGATCTGATCCCTTATGGGATGATGGTTTTGTCAGGTAGAAGACCTGTGAGGCCATTGGATGCACTAAGGAACAGATAGTGACCACATCTTTATTTTAGAAGGTAAAACATATGCTTGGTTGACTACTAAAATAAAAAAATAGAAGCCACAAAGAACAATAGAATTTTGTTACCTGGGAGCAGTTCAATAAGCCTTTTAGGACAATACTTTCCTACCGCGATTCACCATAAAAAAGAGTTTTTTAGTATTTATTATTTCACTTAATTATCCCAATTTTGTTCATATATTATGATAGATGATGAATAAAAGCCAGACACTTTAAAGGGGATTGTATCCATATATGGATAGTGTTTTAGAACTTTAAAGTCGCAATTACAATGGAAATTTACTCAGGCAAATCTAATGTACATATATATACCTTTTGAGACTTCCAAATCTTGTACACATATATACATTTTCAGTGAGGAGCATATTTAAATCTTTGAAGATCAAGGAAACAGTGCTGGAATTATTTAATGTGGATCAACCAAGTGTAGCTTGCCTTTACTCGTCTCTTGCATATTTGAGTGCTCCACCTTTGGGCATCTTTCATTTATGATGGGTAATAGGGCTGGCCGCAGTACATATTAAGCTTGTCTTCAACAGTGGAAAAAAAATAATTATGTTTATCTGCATTGCTGTCTCACATGATGCAGTTATCCGATCAAGTTATCGAAATATTTCCGTAAGGAATATGATGCCATTTTTTCCTTTCTGAATTGTTTTCCTTGGATCTATTCTTGGTGGCATGTAATCGACCTTTTCCCTTTATTGTTCTTTAAGAGAATGGTATTCCTCCCCTGTATCTAATATTTTTAAGAGTTGATAACCATCACCATTTTCTTCAAGGCATATATGAGATCTTTTGTTTGAGCACTAATTTTAATTGTTGAAGTGGCTTGTTACATGTATTTCAAGATGGGTAAATCTTTTCCAGTATTAAGTATAATTATTTTTCTTGAACGAGAAGTATACAACAATAACAAGCTGTGACGTCCCATCTGTTTGGAATAGGCTAGCTCAATGAGAAGTTTCACAAGTTTGAACTTTTAAAAATTACCATAACATTTGATGCGAACATAATGATTACTATTTGGTTATTGGTTCTGACTGAACTCCCGATTGTTGAGAAAATAAATCAAATTTCTTGTGTGTTTTTGTTAATAGAATTTTGGGAGTTCTGTTTCAGCTGATTATTTTATGTAATGCAATTTCTTGGACAAGTATTGCAACCATAGATTCTATAACTTTAGCTTGTTGTCAGGGTATGTTGCTTATATCTGTCTATACACTGCTTGTAATTCCTCTTATATCATTTGTAGCCATGGGCTTCTTGTACCGTCATATTTTTATTGTCATTCTTTTCCTTGCAGTGTGTACGCTCTGATGAAGATTGTGTACCTAATGGCCATGTCAAAGAAAACAGGAACACATTATAGCTTAGGAAACAAAATCTCACCAGCTTCTGGTATGTAGTGGCTTTTCTTGTGATTTTTAATAATATATCTGGTAATCTGTTGTAAGTTGTTTAAGAGTAAGCACAAAATTATTTTAAATTACAATTGTGTAATATAAGATTTCTTTTTTGTACAGTATCCAAAACAGGCTTTTGTAATTTTTATCATCCTTGTTTACCATAGCTAGAAGAAGACTGTCATCAGTGAACTTTTTTTTTTTTCTTCTAGCCACAAGTAAACTGACCACTGTTGCTGGAATATGCAATGACATCAAGCGTTTTGGACCTTAAATTGACATGTGCAGATGTTGATAGCCAGTTCTTTGGTTACGCAAATCACATCTTAATCTTTTTGAGATTAAATGAAACCAGTAACAATGGCTATTTGCTCCCAAATCTATTTGGGAGTAGAAAGTCTTGGTCGTCTGACTTGATGTCGTTGCTCTAGTTTCTCTAACCCATGGATTAAAGGATTAGAAACAGAGTTAGCAACTTATTTCTATATAGTTGGCCACCATTAAATTTCTTTTAAAACTTCTACTAAAGGAGCATTACCTTTTAGGGAAATGCAAGCAGTATCATAAGAGTGCTCATATGTGACTGGGAGACCACATTCCAATCAATCCTTAACGTTGCCGCTGTCATAGTTTTCCCACAGTCAGCAGCCTGCTTTTTTTTTTTTTAAACTTGTCTGAAGATGTTATTAGCACCTTTCTGAAGGAGATGGCAAGTAGTTGGCACAAGTGCTTTATAGCTCAATCATGTTTATTTTTAACTTCCGAAGATGATTTGCGAATTCACATCAGGTAAGAAAGATACTCATAACAAAAACATACAACAGAGTTGTAGGCTCCAATTTTCCTATGAAATTCTGTAAAAGTATTTTTGAGATGGGAGCAACTATATTGCGGAGCTTCTCTTACTCTTCTTGGCAGTCACCAGTGATAGATATTGCCACTTCATAATTTTATCATGAGCAAAGGATAAATTTGTCATTATTGCCTTAACAGATTCCACATCAGCTTCCTCGTGTGAGACGAGTAGTGCACCGGTGAGAGTTGCAATCATATAACAGCAAGAGATTTCAATTGTGGCCATACACGTGAAGAATTATTTCGCATGGAAGATCAAATTTGGGTTTCTTTTTATTATCTGCTGCATAAGACCGAGGTATGCAATGATTGCTCATCTGAAAGCACTAGCCAGGTTTTCTATTAAGACTCAGATGTTGTGGTATTTGTCCTGTGAGGGCATGGCGTAACGATTGCTCATCCAGAAGCGCTAGAGAGTTTTTCTATTAAGATTGAGATGTTGTGGTATTTGTCCGATGAGAGCATGGCGCAACAATTGCTCATCTGAAACCGCTAACGAATTTTTCTATGAAGACCGAGATGCATCTCAATGTCGTCCATACAAGCTTGGTGGAACTCTATGAAACAAAAAATGCTTTGCCAGGAGATAGTCTGTGCATGAGGCAACGGAAGATATGGGGTGATGTTGAAGGAAAACCAGTAAGGATAAGAGATCAATAAACACCAAGCTCAATGACAAGATAACTGGTACATCGGTGGAAAACCATTATTACTATGTCTATTTTATGCTGAATTTGAAATAATTGATTATCCAATTTGATATGTTTTTAGGCAAGTTCTTTCAACAAAAACATTTTGAGTTTATTTTTTAGTCTAACAGATTAACTTTGACCAAATCATCTCAAGCTTTTATAATTCTAGTTGAACATGATTCTAACGAGAATCGTAATGATTTTTTTTCATTTTATGATAACTTTAGGATTTTTTTAATCAAAATTGGCATGTTTCTTATATGTTGTGCACAAAATTATTTCAATTTCCTTTTTAGTGTAACAAAATCAACTTGGATCAAACTTTCTCAAATTTTCATCATTCTACTTGAACATAATTCAAACAATGGTTGTATTGGTTTGTTCATTTTATGATGAATTATTATCAAAATTGGCATTTTTTTAATATGTTCAATGCATAAAATTATTTCAATTTGTTTCTTTGTGTAATGAAATCAAGTTTTATGAAACTATCTTAAATTTTGATAATTCCACTTAAACATAATTCTAACAATGGTTGTACTATTTTTTTTCTCATTTCATGATGAATTTAATATTCTTTTTATTGAAATTGACACATTTTATAAGTTGGATGAATGAATGAATTTTAATTCATTTTGAAGTGTAATAATGACTTGTGTATAAATTATGAGAATGAGGAGGATGAGGTGGTGGAGGTGAAGGGCGAAGAGGAGAGGGAGGCGAAAGAGGAGGATGAGGACAAGCAGAAAGAGGAGTGGAATGATGAGTAAGAGTAGGAGGAGGCGAAGTAGGAGAAGGGGGAGAACAAGAAGGCAGAGGAGGAAGAGGGCATCCAATGAACAAAATTATTTAATTTGTTGGTTTAGGAATGTGGGACTAGTTATCCACATTTATAATTATGAAAACTTTAGCAATAGAAGAGGAAAAGGAGAGAAGGAGAAGGAAGAGAAGAAGGTGAGGAGAAAGAGGAGAGTGAGAAGGTGGAGGCAAAGGGAAGGAGGAGTAGAAGAGCGAGAAGGTAGAGGGAAGGAGGAGAAGGAGATAGAGGAGTGCAGGGAAGGGGGAGTGAGTAGATTGAGAGGGTAGTGGAGGAGAAGGCGTGAAGGGAGGAGGTGATAGAGGAGGAGGAGGGACGACCATTTAGAAAATTTTGAATGGATTCATTAATCAAGCTAATTCAAAATTTTAAGAAAATATTATTAAAATTAGGGATAAAGAAATAATTGATCTATTTTTTTAAAAAAGAAAAAGATACTTCCCCAAGTTTGGGAAAGAGCCCTAGCGAGCAAAATTAACTAAAAGGTAAGTATCCCCATTTATTAATTTAGGAACATGGGACCAATTAATCATATTTATAGCTATGAAAAGTTATGCAATGATAGGGGTAGCAAAAGGGGAGGAGGAAGAAGTGGTAGAAGAAGGGGAGGTGGCAGAGAAGAAGAAGAAGACAACCGAAGAGAAGTGAGAGGAGGCGGAGAAGAGAAACAAGGCTTAGGAAGAGGAAAATATTATAAAGATACATTGATGTAAATCAGTTTAAATAGTTACAGAAAAATTACAAAGATTAGGGATAAATTAAAATTTAGAAAAAAAATAGATATATGATAAATTTTCAATAGAGGGGTGCTTTCTAATAAAAAGTGATTATGAGAATTTTTTTCGATAAATTACATATTTTTTATTAGAGATTTTTATTTGTAACCCCCTCTTTGTTATTTACAATCTCATTTTTAAAATTTTTAATATTCTAAAGATTCTCTGTAAATGTTCATTTTTTTTTTTTTCCTTTTTCATTCTCTTCGAGCGACGAGTAGCATTGAAGAGTGATGCCCTTATCTACATATGTTGGATTGTCGAGTGACATCCGTCAAATAACAGGAGGTGGGGGAGGAGGAATGGAGTTGGTGGAGACCAAGGGCAAGGGGGAAGTGGAGGAGGCGAGGGAGAGAAAAAGGAGGAGAGTGGGGGAGGAGGTGGAAGTACGAGAGTGAGAGGTGGAAGAGGGGAGGGGGAAGAGAGTAGGGGGGAGGTGGAGGGGTAAGGGAGAAAGTGGGAAGAAGCAGGGGTTGCGGGGGAGAAATATATATATATATATATATAAAATTTTAATTTTTATAGATTTTTATCTTAATGCAGAATTTTTATATATTTAAAAATTTTTATCCAACTAATTTGATTCAATTAAGGAATCCAACAACAATGCCATATTAATATATAAGGTTACCCTAGAATAACATAATGGAAAAGTGGATCAATTTAAAATATTTTAATTGGTAAACAAAGTGACATGCTTTCCCCATTGCTGGATCAATAAATGACAAATAAAATGATATGCTTTTACCGTTATAACATCTGCATAAACTCCTATATTGCATGTATATATAAATAAATACTTTTTATGATAAACTCATCTTCCTATGGTCTCATAATGTACGACCCCATAATTAGTTTGAAAAATTCATAATATTTGTAATAGGAAATCATAAGATATTTATGAACTCCATATCATATATCATAATATATATATGTATTCTCATACCGCATATCATATAAAAAAATACATAAAATATTTCACGATGAAAGCATTTTAGTATGGCAGATGCCTAATAAGGAGATAAACTTATGATTTAAAGTAAATTAGAATACACATATGCAAGGATAATTTATAGTACTTATAATATATTTCATATCATATTCACATCATATTTTATAATATATATGTATACTTCTACACTACATGTCATAACATATTTGTGTATTCCTATATTGCATATCATAACATATATATATACACATTCTCTCATCGCCTGTCATAACATATAACATATATATACACTTCCATATCACATATCATAATATATACGTGAATAACACATCATAATATATTAGTATACTTCTACACCACAATGTATATGCATGTTAGTTATTTTCATTGTAATTCATATGCTCTTTATTCTTATGTAATGCATATATTAACATTATATTTATAGCTATCTCATGACAATCATCTCATTTAAAACATACTTTATATCTTGAATACCCATAATTTATATGACTACTATTTTATAGTTAGTTAAGCTTATACTTACTTGATTCAACTTAAGATGATGTTTCCATCAGAGTACCACTACCTCAATGATTAAGCATGCTAGGGAATTAAAAATATATAAAATTAGAGCACAAGATCATGATATGCTCAAAGTAAAAACCTTTCATTTTGAATCACTAATAACTCCCACTATAACTAATGATTTGTAGCAAAATTTTGGTAAATCTCTTTGAATTAGATTATATCCAATCGGAAAATTCACTTAAATTTCACCACTAATTTGCCAACAATTCCACCTATAATTAAATGACATTGTTGCTTACCGATCAAATAATTATATGATTTTGTGAAATAATTTTATTTCACTATTGTTGTTGATCAAACCATCTTATATTATCATAAATTTTTTCAAGAACTTAGGGGACATACAATAATTTTAGCTTAAAATAAAATTATTAGGATGCTAAAGTATTCTCATAATTCAACTACCATGACCTATTCTATGCTATTAAAACTAGGTTGAGACTAGATATACAGAAATGACATTCACTCAATTCTAAAGCCTATAAAACCCTAAGAATCTTTTTAAGATATATCTAAAGAGCTAATTATATCCTTAAGAGTATCAATTCAACTTAAACAAGACCTCTTCACTAAAAATAGAAGATTATAAGCATCTCAAATTAGAACAATCATAACTTTATACACAAGTATTAGATTAAAGCAATACACTACAAGCTTAGAATCATAACAAATTTATACACAATATGCCTAAAATTCAGAGATTAAATTAAAGCATAGGTTACTCAAAAGTATATGAACTCATTAGCCTATAAACTACTAAACTGAAACTTAAGTATAGCTAGGGGAAGAATTAGATATTCTTACCTTGTTCTTATGTAGAACCAGGGTCTTTGGCCTTAACGAAGATAAAATGCAGAACTGAGAGGGTTGCTGAAGGAGAGAGAGAGTTTCATGACTTGACTTGTTAGGTTGGTGGGGAAGATAAGACCAAAATTTTTATCTCCACTTAATGATCCACTGCTTCAGTCATGCATAAGTAAATCAATATGCTATCCTCCACACAAATATTATGTTTAAACATTAAACTCACTTATTTTAAATATGATCAAACTAAGCATTTAGAATCAATTAAAACCTATTATTATGTACATACTTATAACTTAATATAATCGACTAGCACACTTATACTTATTGGAAGAATGCATGTTTTCATTACTTATATATATACTTCAAATAATATTTGAAAGAACTTTAAGAGTCAATAACACGAGTACAATAATATCGCAAATCTCACTTGGTATTATTGTTTTTGACCCAAAGGCGGAGGATGGATGCGATGAGTTGGTTTCGACTCAAAAGGATGAAGACTACGGGAGCGACTACGATATTTTGACCAAGCTTGCTGACCTCATCTTCTCGTATTCTGTCACTTGCACGGGCTGTTGGTGATTTCGAGTACCCCCTTTTACACCAAACTTTAATCGATAACTAATTGTTTAGAAACTTCTTAAATAATAACAATATGGGGAGTTGCACTTGAAATTTGCATAATATTTGATTCAAGAATACAAGGCATCGATTTTAAGACTCTTTTTATTTAAAGGATTATTTATGTAAAAACATGAAAGAATGCCAAAATTTGTGATGACAGCCCACCAAGCCACACTTGGATGCGTATTCCTAACTTCTGACGGTCGCCTCTTTGGTGTCGTCTCGTTCCTCCTCTATTTTCAAGTCTCCCTCCCTCTTCCCAATCATCTTCGATTCCTTGGGTGATTCTCTGGGGCTTGTTTTGGTGACTCGGGATTACTGGGCAGGGATGGGGGATTCCGTGAACAGGGTTCTGTTGACCTCCGCCGGCGATGAGATCTCTAATGGCATCGCTTACCACTTGGCCAAAGCCGGTTGCAGGTATCTTCTTCTTCTTCTTCTTCTTCTTCTAATTTTTTCCTTCTTTCGATCGTTCCTGATTTTACACTTTTTTTTTTTTTTTACTTTTAAGAATCTTCGGCTCGTATGTGCTGGTCCTTGTTCTTTCGTGTTCTTCGATGCAAGTAGAATGCCTTGGATAGGAAAGGTTGTGTCGGACTAAAGAACCAAGATGTTTGAAATAAATATGAGATAGAGATTTAGAGGTGAGCAGGAGACATATCGGGATCCATCAAGAGGACTAATACAATTTCCCATAAGTTGCACCATTAATTGCATTTTTGATGGCGAATAATCTTTTAATTCTGGGATTTCCCAAAGATTCCAATAATTGGAACCCGACAACTTTTGATTGTAACGGTTAGATCAAACCGTCCCAATGAGGTTCACATGGCGAAAATTACTTGCTTTTCGTGAAGGCACAAATTGGATCAAACTAGTCATTAACTGACGATTACAGTGGAGGACCATTTTTTTGCATGCTTGAAACATCAGTGTTTGGTAGATTTTCACTTACAGGATTTGACTTTTTCAATAAATATAAAATTACTACTGATTTCTACATTTGAAAGTTAGTTAGTTTGCTCGTCTCCAACAACTTTATTATCATTTGAATGGTTAATCGATTTGATCTATTTATCAGACGTTGTCACTGTCTATTGGTACAGATGTATTACTGTGTGGTCAAATTACAATTTATAAGACCTCTAATTCTTTATGTACAGAAAATGTGTTTAATGATTCTTTTTCTTTCATGAATTAATTTGATCTAAATGTTATTTCTCTAAGTTCCATTTATTATTTCTTTGTAATTTTTCTTCATGTTTGCTTATGCTGCTGGTTGTAATATAACAATTAGGTTAGTTTTGATGGGCGATAAAAACCAACTTCAGAAAATGGTGGGGGATATGGCGAGCTCTTTCAAGGAGGTCAATGCATTCAAAATTGTTGGTTTGAATATGGAAGAAGATCTTGAGGCTGTCTTTGATGAGGCAGTGGATTTGGCATGGAAGCTATTAGGGACACTTGATGCTTTCGTTAATTGTTGTGCTTATGAAGGTAAATCAGGAAGATTGCTATTTGCATTGGTAAAAATAATGTTTTTATGATTACAATGCTATGAATTTGTATAGTTTTTCTATTGTAAAAGCTATTGATTGCATCCTAGTAAGCTTCAAACTATTAATGTGTTACAAATTTCATTTGACGGCTATAAGATTATATTAGCATATATAGCCTCACATTGAACACGATAAATGACTAGAATAGCACTGGCTAGGGGACAATTTTCATTGACAGATAAAGGACTTGACAAGGGTACATCTGAAGCTAGAATTGCAATGCTGGTTATACAATTTATACAAAAAGCAAAACACGGTTTTTCTGTATTCTTCGTTTTTCAAGTTTTAAAGGGTTAATCCAGGAATATAGTTAGTCATACATGTAGTTACTCATGCTAATATTTGGTTTATGTAGGGAGAATGTATAGTAAAACCACTTATGTAAATTCTAACAAGTACATAGAAGTCCTTACTTTTTCCCCCCCTTAAACTTGAATCCATTGATATGAAAAAAAAGGTCCAATAACCCAATAAATCTGATGCAGACGCCAACCTAGTTATATTGTGTGAATAGATTTGCAAACCTGGTTCTCTTGGCATAGTGTCTGATAATTGTTAAAGCAGCTAGGACAACTTGTGAGACTGAAAACTAACTCCAAGGTAAATAGTGGATACTTTTGATAAGGCTGTTCACATTAAATGTGTATAACGGATAAAGTGGTCATTTCTATTGGAAATTTATTTTTTTTCACTTGAAGAACTTTTCTGCATTGAGCATTATGTGGGACGTAAAACTTTCCACCCTCCTAATGTTGAACTTGTCAATGTTTAACTTCGTTCCTTTGTTCCTTTTTCATTTTATTTTGAAAATCATAATTGATTCTTTTCTTTGAACAAACCAATAAGTTCTAAAAGCATGATCATTGTCATCTACATCTGAGGTTGAACTGACTATAATATGGATAACTGGCTAAAGCATGAACATCTTTGGCATTTTGCTTCTGCTACCATCTCCTCAATGGTTGGTTACTCCAATTTTGTCTTTAACTCCTTATTCTTTGTTGGAGTGTTACCGTGCATCTTGAGATAGACCTAAAATAACTTCAGCAGCATACCTAAGAAATTCTTTAACATTCAGAAGTTCATTTTTTAAGATATATAGAAGGCTTTTCTTGTAAATTTCAGAGAATCATCCTGTACTTCACCATTCTTTACTTGACTTGTGGCATGGGCACCTTTGTTGTTCCACTTCCATAAACTTTGGCCTTGCACTCCTTGTTGACGTTTGATTTTATCTGAAATTTGTTATTGTTAGGGGAAATCTGGATTCTGACTGAATTCATTGAATGTGGAGTATTCAGATCCTCTTTTATCTGACATTTTAAACATCCTTTTGAACAAGGTAGATGAATCTCATCCTCCATGATCTTGTTTAACCCTTCCTTCCTTGTTCTTGACAATTGAAATAAGTTTGAACTAATCCAGATTCGCTTCAGTTATGGACTCAAATCGATGTCAGTGTGATCAAACAGACGCAAAATAAATGGCCTCACATTACAGGCCAAGAAGAGAAAACCTCCAGTTATTAATGTTAATTTTAATATCATTACTCATTACCTTAAGAGATAATAGTCTTTATATGATATATTAGAACTTTTATACTATGAAGATTTATTTAAGAGAGTGATAGATCTCATAAATCGCTTAAGACCTTTCGTAAGGAGACACCTAGATCTTTATGAAACTTGATTCTTAATCCAACACATACCTGCATTGGGGCTCAAAGGGCAACAATACAACTGAAATAAAACTCTAAAGATTCTGTATAGTAGAAACTAAAATAAGGATGAAAATACATATAAAGATATCAAAAAAATAGGTAAAAATAAAAGAAAACAGAATGATACCTTTCACCCAAACTGGGCTCAATATAAACTCATGTAAGGCCTAATCTTTATCTTGTGAAGTCACACTTGCCTCAGCATCATACTTTAGCTTTAAGATATCTACGATGCAGGATCTATACATCAAACTTGCGATCCTGGTCATTTTTCAAACTGTACTCTTTTTTTGCAACTTATTTTTCATCACGGTGACACATTATTGGGTGAAATCTAACATTATTGAGATATTAATATTAAAGCAAATGAAAAAAAGTATTTAATACTTTATAAAATGTTTTCTGTGAAATACTATAACAACTGCCCTTACAAATTTACTTCTTAGGGACTGACATTTTCATTTGTATTTTTTGTTTCTAATCCTGTAATAGATATGTTTGTTTGCATTATACATTTTTCTTATCAGGGCCGAAGTGATAATTTTGTAGTTCTCAAGATAATCAATGTAGCATGTTTCGAAGGTTAGGGTTTATATTTTGTCAAATGTTTATTTATTGAACCTTTCGGACAGGGAAAATGCAAGGATGTCTAGACGTGACTGAACATGAGTATAAAAAGACAATAAAAATTAATTTCATGGCTCCATGGTTTCTGCTAAAAGCAGTTGCAAAACGAATGCGGGATAATAAAACAGGAGGATCCAAAGTATTCATATCCCAGATATTAGGCGCTGAAAGAGACTTGTATCCAGGTGCTGCTGCTTATGGTTCAAGTTTGGCTGGTGTGCAACAATTGGTTCGAGTACGTATATTTTAGTTCTATGCTTCCACTTCAGGTAATTGCTCTTTCCTCCATGATGTCTTCTTTTCAAAAATGCATATAGAATATAGATGATTAAAATTGGAATATCAAACATTATTGGATATTATCCATCCACTTCTGTAAGTATATTTTTATCCTGCTATATATATATATATATATATCCAAAAGAAACTAGAAGCCAGAGGATACTTCCAATCTTTCTTAGAATTGAACATCTTCTCTACCTCTGTTTCTGCAGAAAATTTCTCTGCTAATTGTGATCGTAAGTTTGTTAGTTCCATAGGACCTGTATCCTATATTATATGTCTATCATGAATCTCATGATATGGGGACATTCGGTAGGGAGCATATATTATATCTTGTAATCTAGGTGTCTATATTCACTTTTATCTTGTATTTATCACTCTTTTATTTTGGCTGAAGATTAGGAAGATGTGATTATGATATTTGGTTAAATTCTTCAAATATTCAATTTTGAAATTTCTGTTTATCATGGTTTATATATGTATAAGTATCATTATAGTTTATATAAAGTTTGTATCATGGTTTGTATTATCGGTTTGTACCCGACTAGCTGTTGGTACGGTATGTATCAAGTTGTGTCATGTTGTACTGAGTATATCGACACACAGTACATGGGAGCGTAGTGATGTACCACTCGTACCGGTCTCCTGTTGGACTGGTATGTACTAGCATATCAAGCGGTACATTGCGGTATAATGCAAGGTCTGTCATACCGAAGTGTACCGCCTGTACTGGTACGCGGACCGATCGGTATCGCTACAGTGCTACAGTATTATACTGTAGCACTGCTACAGTGCTACAGTACTATACTGTCGCATTGCTACAGTATGAAAGTATAAAATTATTTGGTACACCGGTACCGTACCGTACCGAGCCCGGGTCGAAACGCCGATACGGTACGACCGTACGGTATGACGAACCTTGGTATAAGGAACCTTGGTTTGTATAAAGTTTGTACACTTTCGAATTGTACAGTCAAATCATGTTGATCAAGGCTCAAATTTAAAGTTCCCAAACAAACAATCTTTAAAAATCTTATACCTCAACAATTTTTTGGTTTGAAAATATTTGAGCTTTTAGTGTTAATTTTGGCATGAAATTTTGAAATTATGTATTTTATTAGTGCGCCTAAGATACATAAAATTGTAACTCTGATGTTCTTCATCCTTAGACAACTATTAGATAGTCCAAAATTTATAAGAAAACATGTAATTAAGTAGAATTTATTTAATTATACAAGGAAAAGAAGTTATTCTACTCTAACTTTCTCGTTAATAAAATTTAATGCTTTCCATTTGTCATGCTTATACTACATGAAGTCTTGTAAGTGTAACTTGCTCATTCATAAAATTGTGCCTTTGTGTCTCTATTTCTTGTGATGGTAAGGTAGACAAAGTGTTGCAGACTTGGCATTGGCTAGTAACACAAGTGCTGGGGCATTCTAAGCCTTGATAAATGTTGATTATACCAAACAAATGAGGGGCACCTCACCCAAGTTTTAGAAATGGAACCTCTATCTTATGCAAAGATAGGGAATGTAAACATTTTAAAGTATGTCTGGCTCTACTATGTATCAAATATGGGTACTTGTTAGTGGTTCAAACATGGGTTTGAAACTTTACTACAATGTGATGGAAACATATAAGCAAGGCTTGCAATAGTTCCAATTAATTACCTTTTACCTGTCTGACAGTGTAAACATATAAGCAAGGCTTGAAACAAGGAATATGCTGTTGAGCTGTCATATTTGAGTGAGTTGAGTTCAAGACTAAGAGGCAACGATATTGGTTGAAAAAAATACCATAGCATTAGCAAGGTCCATATGAGCAGATTGTATCAAATTAGACACTCCCGTGTCAATGTCCCATGGTTAAAAAAGACTTGTCCTCAAGCCCTTGTTTGTTTCGTCAACTTGATTGTGAAAATGACTTAAATCAGTAATATTAAATGTTGGGGACACTCCGTAATCTTCAGGTAGCTCGATCTTATATGCGTTTTTGTCAATTTTCTTAAGCACCTTGAATGGACCATCAGCTTTTGGTTTTAATTTTTCAAATTTGCCCGGTGGAAACCTCTCATTTCTTAGATGAATCCAGACCAAATCACCATCATTAAACTCCATATGTTTTTTGTGTTTATTGGCAGCTTCTATGTACCTCACATTTTGCTTTTCTATGTTTGCTTTAACACCCTTATGTAGCTTCTTTATCTGCTTTGCTCTCTCATCAGCATCTCTACTAAATTGCTTAATTGTCGAATGAGGGACGCAGTCCAAAGGACTAGTAGGATTAGCACCATAAACAACCTCAAAAGGATTCTTACCGATACTATGATGGATAGAACGATTATAGACAAACTCAATTTGTGGAAAAATGAGATCCCACTGTTTAATATTCTTGCCAACATAGCTTCTAAGCAAATTTCCCAAGCTTTTGTTCGTTACCTCCGTTTGCCCATCGGTTTGTGGATGATGCGAGTTGCTGAAATTCAAAAAAGTACCCAGCTTCCTCCAAAGAGTCCTCCAAAAATGACTAAGAAATTTTGAATCTCGATTAGACACCATAGTTCTTGGAATACCATGCAATTTAACAATCTCCTTAAAATACATATTAGCAATATGAGATGCATCATTCGATTTATTGCAGGGAACAAAGTGATATATTTTTGAAAATCTATCAATAACAATAACACAGGAGTGTCTAATTTACTACAATCTGATCATATGAACCTTAATTATGATTTGATATTTTTTTCACCAAACAATGATTCCTTATAATCTTCAACTCAGCCCACTCAAATATGACAGCTCATCGGCATATTCCCTGCACAAAGTTAAAGCTGTTTTTAAGGTGCTTTTCTTCATGACCAAGTGAACACTTAATTTCGAAATTCCTTATACATGAAGGGTTGTTTCATGCACTAGTACTTATTTTGGTGTTTAGGACTTAGAAAGAATTTTATAAACTAATGATATCTTGGCAGAAGCTCTCTTGGAGAACTCCCTTAAACTCTGTATCTCTTGGATGCGTCCTTAAGTGGTGAGTCTTTTGATTTCTGTTTTGTATCCTCGTTTATAATCCTTGAGGTGGTGAATTTCTGTATCCCTTTGTGATTTTAACTTGGTGGTGAACTATTTTTCTATCTTATTTAAGTTTTATCGTGAGTCCGTGTCTTTTCTACTCAAAACACTCATTCCAGCAAATACAATTGTACTGCGACTTTTCTTCAAGAGTTCGTTCCTTGTCTACTGTGACATTTTCTATCTGAAAAACTATTCTATCGGTTTTCTTTCGAAATCCATTCTGCATTTTACCCTCCCCGGTATCAGTTTGGTATCAGAGCTAAAGGCTATAGATCATGGAAAGGCGGAATGGAAAAGATATTGGTAGTGAAAGTAGTGACCATGAAGATGATGCTAAATCGTTGAGGCTGCAGCTACGAAGATTGCTACGTAGTCTGTAAGAAAAAAATGAAATAATTAAAGAACTTCGAAGTAGACACAACCAGCATGAAAATGATGTTCATGAATTTACTTCTTATGATGATACACCTTCTCATCCAAGGGAGTCGAGAAGATTTCATACAAGACATGGAGTCCAAGACGAGTGGCAGAATAAATATAACATAAGATTGGAGATTCCAGAATTTGAAGGTAAAATAAATGTTGATGACTTTATTGATTGGCTTAATACAGTAGAAAGAATTTTTGATTTTTATGAACCACCAAAACAAAAGAAGGTCAAACTTGTGACACTCAAACTTAAACGGAATGCATCTTTTTGGTGGGAAAATCTGAAAAACCATAGAGAACGTAAGGGGAAGAGTAAAATTATGACATGGGAAAAAATGAAAAGGGAGCTAAAAAGGAAATATTTACCTCACAATTATAGGCAAGAGATCTTTCTTAAAATCTATGATTTCAAGCAAAAAGATCTTAGTGTGGAGTACACTGCAGAATTCGATAATCTAATGTTAAAAGGAGAGCTTGTGGAACCGGAAGAGCAAATAATTGCAAGATACTTAGGAGGTCTGAAATATGAGATTGCTAAAGTTGTTCAACTGCAGCCATATTGGTCTTTAAATGATGTGAGCAAGCTGTCATTCAAAGTTGAAAAACAACAGAAGTTTGAAAAGAGTTATTGATCTGGTTCAAAAGAAGGATATACAAAAGGAGAAAGTTCAAAGCCTACTGGCCAAAGTAAGGTGACTTCGAAGGTGCAAGAAAAGGGTGAAGAATCTGCTGGCAGTAAAAAAACACCTAACTCTTTTACCCCCAAGTGGTCGAAAATGTTTCAAATGTCATGGTTTTGGGCATATTGCTTCAGATTATCCAAACAGGTGGATTGTAACTTTGGTTGAAGATCTTAGTGATGGAGGAGAAGATGAAGCCAATGACGAACCAAAATATGATAATGATGAGGAAGAGGTTACTTATGCAGATCATGGTTTGTTTATTGTGTTGCAACGTAGCTTACAAGTGTCTTATGTGGCCGAGGATGAAAGTTGGGTGAGAAAAAACGTGTTTCACACTAAATGCACTTCTCTTGGCAAGGTGTGCTTGGTGATCATCGACAGCGACAGCTTTGAGAATGTGGTATCTTTGGAGATGGTGCAGAAGCTAAAGTTGGATACAATCCCTCATCCACATCCGTACCAATTATGTTGATTGCAAAAAGGAAATGACATCAAGGTAACTAAAAGATGTTTAGTTTCGTTTTCCATTGGCAAATATTATAAAGACGAAGTATGGTGTGATGTTGCTCCTATGGATACTTGTCATTTGTTGTTGGGAAGACCTTGGCATTATGATAGAAGGGTGTTGTATGACGGCTACAAACATACTTATTCTTTTAAGGTGAATGAAAAGAAGATTATCTTAGCTCCATTACAACCTTTCAAAATCAGTGCACCAAAGAAGGATGTCAGTGCTTTTATGTCGTATTATGAATGCAAATGTGAATTAGACAAGGGTGGTCATGTTTTGACCCTAATGGAAGTAGAGGAGAATGAATAACATAAGGAGACATCGACAATCATGAAACCAATCCTAGAGGAATTTCAAAATGTTATACCGGAAGAGATTCCACATGGCCTTCTACCTTTGAGAGACATCCAACATCATATTGATCTTATTCCAAGAGTTATTCTACCTAATAAGGCAGCATACAGAATGAGTCCCAAGGAGCATGAAGAACTTCAAAAGCAAGTTAATGAATTGGTGAAAAATGGATTAATTCGGGAGGGCATGAGTCCTTGTGCGGTTCCAACCTTGTTGGTGCTTAAGAAGGATGGTTCTTGGAGAATATGTGTGGACAGTCGCACTATTAACAAAATCACAGTGGATTATCGTTTTTCCATTTCAAGGTTAGATGATTTACTTGATCAATTATCTAGTGCTTCTATTTTCTCTAAAATTGATTTGAGGAGTGGCTATCATCAAATAAGAATGAGGCCTGAAAATAAGTGAAAAACAATATTTAAAACTAGAGAAGGCTTATATGAATGGTTGGTTATGCCATTTGGGCTATCTAATGCTCCTAGCACTTTCATGAGATTTATGAATCACATACTTAAGTCATGCATTGGAATATTTGTTGTAGTTTACTTTGACGATATATTGGTATATAGCAAGAGCGAAGAGGAGCATATAAATCATCTGAAAGAGATTTTTTTTTATTTTGGGACAGTAAAAGCTTTATGCTAATCTAAAGAAGTGTGATTTCTTTACTTCTAGAGTTGTGTTTTTGGGGTATATTGTTTTAAAAGATGGAATCATGATGGATCAAAGTAAGGTAGAAGCTATTATCAATTGGCCAACACCTGCTTCATTGAATGATGTGAGGAGTTTCCATGGCTTAACTTCTATTTACAGAAGATTCATCAAGGGTTTCAGCTTTATTGTCGCTCCAATCATCGAATGTCTGAAATGAGATAAATTCAAATGGACTAGTGAGGCTGATGATGCTTTTAAGCTTTTAAAAAGAAAAGGTGACCGAAGCTCCTATCTTAGTTCTACCAAATTTTGACAATGTGTTTGAGGTTGAATATGATGCATCTAATGTGGGAATTAGTGCTGTTTTGAGTCAAGACGGAAAGCCCATTGCTTTTTTTAGTGAGAAGTTGAATGATACAAGAAAGAAATATTCTACCTATGATAAGGAGTTCTATACCATATATCGAGCTTTATCTCATTGGAGTCAGTACATTCTTGCTAAGGCATTTGTGCTATATTCAGATCATGAAGCATTAAAGTTCATTAATCACCAGCACAAGCTAAACAAGAGGCATGCAGCTTGGGTGGAGTTTTTGTAATCTTATAACTTTACAATTAAACACAAATCTGGTATTCAAAATGTAGTTGCTGACGCATTAAGCAGAAAGCATTCTTTATTATCAACAATGGAAGTTAAAGTGGTTGGATTTGAGACGTTCAAAGATCTATATGAGAATGATGTAGATTTCGGCTCAATATAGCAGAATTGTAAATCAGGTTCCTTTCAACAATTTTCTATCTTTGATGGTTTTCTTTTTCGAGCTAATGCCTTATGTGTTCCATCTTGTTCTTTGAGACAAGTAATTCTAGCTGAAGCTCATAGTGGTGTTTTGGGAGGATGTTTCGGTAGGAACAGGACTCTAGCTCTTGTCCACTCAAATTTCTATTGGCCTAAGATATTCAGAGATGTGGAGAGACATGTGAAGCAATGCCGAGTGTGTCATTTGGCAAAACAAGTAGTTAAAATTCGGGTTTATACACTCCATTGCTAGTGCTAAATGCTCCATGGGAGGATGTGAGTCTTGATTTCATTTTGCGACTGCCAAGAACTCAAAGGAACAAGGATTCTGTCATGGTTGTTGTTGACAGATTTTTAAAAATGTCTCACTTTGTTCCATACAATAAATCGAATGATGCATCTCATATTGCTGATTTATATTTTAAGGAGATTGTTAAATTGCATGGTATTCCAAGAACTATGGCATTTGATCGAGATTCAAAATTTGTTAGTCATTTTTGGAGAACTCTTTGGAGGAAGCTGGGTACTTCTTTGAATTTCAGCAGCTCGCATCATCCACAAACCGATGGGCAAACTGAGGTAACGAACAGAAGCTTGGGAAATTTACTTAGAAGCTATGTTGGTAAGAATATTAAGCAGTGAGATGTCATTCTTACACAAATTGAGTTTGCCTACAATCGTTCTATGCATCATAATATTGGTAAGAGTCCTTTTGAGGTAGTTTATGGTGCTAATCCTACTAGTCCTTTGGACTGTGTCCCTCATTCGACAACTAAGCAATTTAGTGGAGATGCCGATGAAAGATCTAAGCAGTAAAGAAGCTGCATGAGGGTGTGAAAGCAACTATTGAGATGCAAAATGAGAGGTACATGCAAGCTGCCAACAAACATAGAAAACATGTGGAGTTTAATGCATGTGATTTGGTCTGGATTCATCTAAGGAAGGAGAGATTTCCATCGGACAAATTTGGAAAACTGAAACCAAAGGCTGATGGTCCATTCAAGGTGCTTAAGAGAATTGACAAAAATGCTTATAAGATTAAGCTACCTGAAAATTACGGAGTATCCCCAACACAGTGATTGCAAAAGGCGCTCGGGCGCTCGCCTAGGCGCTCGGGCGAGGCGAGGCGAGGCCCGAGCGCCTCGCTAATGTCCCAGGCGGCGCGCTTCAAACAGGCGCTCGCCCGAGCCCAGGCGCTGGGCGCTTCGGGCGAGCGCCTAGGTAAACCGAACCAGAATTTTAGGTCTGGTTCGGTCCTGGTTCGGTTGTTAGTTGGTTTAATCGAACCAACTAAACCGATATAACCCCAACCCTAACCCTAACCCAACACTAACCTGCTGCCGCTGCCGCTCTCGATCCCGATCCCGATCCCGATCGCGATCTCGTCGCTCGCTGCCGTTGCTCGCCGCTGTCGCTGCTCGCGCCTCCCGCGAGCCTTCCCGCTGCTCGCGCCTCCCGCGAGCCCTCTCGCTGCTCGCGTCTCCTGCGAGCCTTCCTGCTGCTCGCGCCTCCCTCGAGCCCTCCCGCTGCTTGCGCCTCCCGCGAGCCCTCTCGCCTCCTGCGAGCCTTCCCGCTACTCGCGCCTTCCGCTCCCTTTCCCTTTCCCGCTATCGCTGCCGCCGCTCGTCGTTGCCGCCGCCGCCGTTGCTGCCACCGCTGCTGCCGCCGCTCGCCGCTGCTTCCTCGTTTCTCCATCAGCAGGTTTATACTGTTAATGTGATTATATTTATTAATTATATTATATATTTTTATATTTTTATTTAAAATTTTAAATAATTATATTTATTAATTATATTTTATATTTTTATATTTTAGCGCCTTGCTTCGCTCGGGCGAGCGCCTAGCGCCTCGGGCGTTTTTGGACCTTGGCGCCTTTTGGCGCCTAGCGCTTTTTAAATCACTGCCCCAACATTTAATGTGACTGATTTAAGTCCTTTTTATAATCATGTTAATGAATCAAACAAGGACTTGAGGACAAGTCTTTTTCAACCGGGGGAGATTGACACAGGAGTGTCTAATTTACTACAATCTGATCATATGAACTTTAATTATGATATGATATTTTTTTCAGCCAACAATGATGCCTCATAATCTTCAACTCAGCCCACTCAAATATAATAGCTCATCAGCATATTCTCTGCACAAAGTTAAAGCTGTTTTTAAGGTGTTTTTTTTATGACCAAGGAATGTATTAAAGGAGTTGGTTAGCAGTTGTGAACACTTAATTTCGAAATTTCTTATGCATGAAGGGTTGTTTCATGCACTAGTACTTATTTTTGTGTTTAGGGCTTAGAAAGAACTTTAGAAACTGATGATATCTTGGCAGAAGCTCTCTTGGAGGACTCCCTTAAACTCTGTATCTCTTGGATGCATCCTTGAGTGGTGAGTCTTTTGGTTTATGTTTTGTAATCTCGTTTATAATCCTTGGGGTGGTGAATTTCTGTATCTTTTTGTGATTTTAACTTGGTGGTGAACTATTTTTCGATCTTATTTAAGTTTTATTATGAGTTCGTGTCTTTTCTATTCAAAACACTCATTCTAGCAAATACAACTATACTACGACTTTTCTTCAAGAGTTCGTTCCTTATCTACTGTGATATTTTCTATTTGAAAAATTGTTCCATCGGTTTTCTTTCAAAATCCATTCTGCATTTTACCCTCCTCGGTATTAAACAACCATGATAGAATCCTTATTCCTTTGAGTTCTTGGCAGTCCCAAAACAAAATCAAGACTCACTTCCTCCCATGGAGCAATTGGCACAAGCAATGGAGTGTACAATCCAGAATTTTGACTTCTTGTTTTTACCAAATGACACACTCGACTTTGCTTTACATGTCTCTCCACATCTCTAAACATCTTAAGCCAATAGGAGTTTGATTGAATAAGAGCTAGAGTCTTGTCTCTACCAAAATGTCCACCAAAAACACCACCATGAGCTTTAGCTAGAATTACTTGCCTCAAAGAACAAGAGGGAACACATAAAGCATTAGCTCGAAAAAGAAAACCGTCAAAGATAGAAAATTGTTGAAAGGAACCTGATTTGCAAATCTACCATATTGAGCCGAAATCTACATCACTCTCATAGAGATCTTTGAATGTTTCAAATCCAACTACTTTGACTTCCATTATTGATAATAAAGAACATTTTCTACTCAATGCATCAGCACATTTTAAATACCAGATTTGTGCTTGATTGTAAAGTTATAAGATTGTAAAAACTTCACCCAAGCTGCATGACTCTTGTTTAGCTTGTGCTGATGATTAATGAATTTTAATGCCTCATGATCAGAATATAAGACAAATAGCTTGACAAGAAGATATTGAATCCAATGAGATAAAGCTCGATAAATCGCATAAAACTCCTTGTTATAAGTAGAATATTTCTTCCTCGTATCATTCAGCTTTTCACTAAAAAATGCAATGGGCTTTCCATCTTGACTCAAAACAGTACCAATTCCCACATTAGATGCATCACATTCAACCTTAAACACATTGTCAAAATTTGGTAGAACTAAGATAGGAGCTTCAGTCACATTTTTTTTTAAAAGCTCAAAAGCATCATTAGCCTCACTAGTCCATTTGAATTTATCACATTTCAGACATTTGGTGGTTGGAGCAACAATAGAGCTGAAACCCTTGATGAATCTTCTGTAAAAAGAAGTTAATCCATGGAAACTCCTCACATCAAAAGCATCATTAGCCTCACTAGTCCATTTGAATTTATTATATTTTAGACATTCGGTGATTGGAGCGACAATAGAGCTGAAACTCTTGATGAATCTTCTGTAAAAAGAAGTTAAGCCATGGAAACTCCTCACATCATGCAATGAAGCAGGTGTTGGCCAATTGAGAATAACTTCTACCTTTGATCCATCATGATTCCATCTTTTGAAACAACATATCCTAAAAACATAGCACTAGAAGTAAAGAAATCACACTTCTTTATATTAGCTTAAAGCTTTTGCTGTCGCAAAATAAGAAATATCTCTTTCAGATGAATCATATGCTCTTCTTCGCTCTTATTGTACACCAATATATCATCAAAGTAAACTACAACAAATATTCCAATGCATGGCTTAAGTATATGATTAATAAATCTCATGAAAGTGCTAAGAGCATTAGATAGCCCAAATGGCATAACCAACCATTCATATAAGCCTTCTCTAGTTTTAAATGTTGTTTTTCACTCGTCTCCGGGTCTCATTTTTATTTGGTGATAGTTACTCCTTAAATCAATTTTAGAGAAAATATAAGCACCACACAATTGATCAAGTAAATCATCTAACCTTGGAATAGGAAAATGATAGTCCACTGTGATTTTGTTGATGGTGCAGCTGCCCACGTACATTCTCCAAGAACCATCCTTCTCAGGCACTAACAAGGCTGGAACCGCACAAGGACTCATGCTTTCTCGAATTAACCCCTTTTTCACCAATTCATTAACTTGCCTTTGAAGTTCTTCATGCTCCTTGAGACTCATTCTTTATATTGCTTTATTAGGTAGAATAGCCCTCGAAATAAGATCAATATGATGCTTGATGTCTCTCAATGGTGGAAGGCCATGTGGAATCTCTTCCGGTATAACATCTTGAAATTCCTCTAGGATTGATTTCATGATTGCCGGTGTCTCTTTATGTTGTTCATTCTCTTCTACTACCACTAGAGCCATAACATGACCACCCTTTTCCAATTCTCCTTTGCACTCATCATAGGACATAAAAGCGCTAACTTCCCTTTCTGGTGCGCTGATTTCGAAAGGTTATAATGGAGCTAAGATAATTTTTTTTTTCATTCACCTTAAAAGAATAAGTATGTTTGTAGCCGTCATACAACACCCTCCTATCATAATGCCAAGGTCTTCCTAACAGCAAATGACACGCGTCCATAGGAGCAACATCACACCATACTTCGTCTTTATAATACTTGCCAATAGAAAATGAAACTAAACATCTTTTGGTTACCTTGATATCATTTCCTTTTTGCAGCCAACATAATTGGTATGGATGTGGATGAGGGATTGTGTCCAACTTTAGCTTCTGCACTATCTCCAAAGATACCACATTCTCAAAGCCACCGTTGTCGATGATTATTAAGCACACCTTGCCAAGAGAAGTACATTTAGTGTGAAACACATTTTTTCTCACCCAACTTTCATCCTCGGCCACATAGGACACTTGTAAGCTACGTTGTAATACAATAGACAAACCATGATCAGCATAAGTAATCTCTTCCTCATCATCATCGTATTTTGGTTCGTCGTCAGCTTCATCTTCTCCTCCATCACTATAATCTTCAACCAAAGTTACAATCCTCCTATTTGGACAATCTGAAGCAATATGCCCAAAACCATAACATTTGAAGCATTTTCGGCCACTTAGGGTAGAAGAATTAGGTGTTTTTTTGCTGCTAGCAGATTCTTCACCCTTTTCTTGCACCTTCGATATCACCTTGCTTTGGATAGTAGGCTTGGAACTTCCTCCTTTTGTATAGCCTTCTTTTGGGCCGTACCGAGAACTCTTTTCAAATTTCTATTGCTTTTCAACTTTCAATGCTAGCTTACTCGCATCATTTAAAGACCAATATGGCTACGGTTGAATAACTTTAGCAATCTCATACTTCAGACCTCCTAAGAATCTTACAATGGTTTACTCTTTTGGTTCCATAAACTCTCCTTTTAACATTAGGTTATCGAATTCTGCAATGTACTCTTCCACACTAAGATCTTTTTGTTTAAAATCATGGATTTTGAGAAAGATCTCTTGCCCATAATTGTCACGTAAATATTTTTTTTTCAGCTCCTTTTTCATTTTTTCCCATGTCACGATCTTACTCTTCCCCTCACGTTCTCTTTGTTTTTTCAGATTTTTCCACCAAAAAGATGCATTCCGTCTGAGTTTGAGTGCCACAAGTTTGACCTTCTTTTGTTCTGGTGGTTCATGAAAATCAAAAAAATTTTCTACTGTATTAAACCAATCAATAAAGTCATCAACATTTATTTTGCCTTCAAACTCTAGAATCTCCAATCTTGGGTTATATTTATTCTGCCACTCGTCTTGGATTCCATTTCTTGTCCGACATCTTCTCGACTCCCTTGGAAGAGGAGGTGTATCATCATCAGAAGTAAACTCACGGATATCATTTTCATGCAGATTGTTTCTACTTCGAAGTTCTTCAATTATTTCATTTTTTTTCTTATAGACTACACAACAATCTTCGTAGCTGTAGCCTCAACGACTCAGCATTATCTTCATGGCAACTACCTTCACCAACTATATCTTTTCCATTCCGCCTTGTCATAATCTATAGCTTTTAGCTTTGATACCAAACTGATACCGGGGTGATGCAGTATGGGAGAGAGTGTAGTATAATAGAATTCGAGAGAAAACCGATAATACAGTTTGTCGAATAGAAAAGGAGCGAACTAACGAAACAACTTTGATAAAAACGAAAAAATAGCTCACCACCAAGTTTAAAATCACAATGGGATACAGAAAGTTCACTACCCAACGAAAATTAAACAAGGATACAGAACTAGAAAATAAAAGACTCACCACTCAAGAACGCATCCAAGAGATACAGAGTTTATGAGAGTACTCCAAGAAATCTTCTGCTAAAATATCATCAGTTTCTAAAGTTCTTTTTAAGCCCTAAACACCAAAATAAATACTAGTGCATGAAACAACCTTTTATGCATAGGGAATTTCGAAATTAAGTGTTTTACAGCTGCTAACCAACTCCTTTAATGTATTCCTTGATCATGAAGAAAAGCATCTTGAAAAAGCTTTAACTTTGTGTAGGGAATATGTTGTTGAGCTGTCATATTTGAGTGGGCTGAGTTCAAGACTAAGAGGCAACAATATTGGCTGAAAAAAATACCATAGCATCAGTAAGGTCCATATGAGCAGATTGTATCAAATTAGACACTCCCGTGTCAATATTGACACATGGACCAGGGTAAACTGAGCAATATGCTTACAAGGCTTGTGTACCACTTGTCACTTGATATGAGCCTTGCTTAGCTAGGCACGTGCCACTCAGGGCTTGTATCAGGCAGTAATATATATTTTATAAAATTTTCAATCTTTTTTCATTTTTTCAAAGCTAAGTACATACTGACACATGGTATGCTGGTACAGCTGTTTGTACATGTCATGGTGACATTAAAGGACAATCCTTGCTTGTCAAAATACTTGTGATGTAGGTTTTACTTTTTTTGTTTAAATTATTGAAGTTAGACCCTTGGTAGCACTAATTTTACAAGTTCTGATGCATCCTTTTTAGATGCTTCACAATTTAGAAGTTCTACAAGAATCATGATTCATAAAAAGGTCACCCTGAAGCATGAGGCTCCCATCAATGTTGATTTGGGGAGGATCAGTGTTGCCTAACCTACAAGTATGAAATTTATTTTTAAAACTTGAACACTAGTCACCTAGGTCATAAATGAAAAGCCCTATTGTGACATGGAGGCTCATGTTCATATAAATCATAATTTGTAAAATTCATAATCTTCTAAAGCTTGGAATCACAATTCTATATATCATGAGATGTATTATGTATGTTTATAAATATGACATCCTTTACACAATTAGAGTTCAAATTCTTTGTAATAGATTGTTGAACGCAAATAAAATAAAGAAGTGTTAGATAAAAAAGAAGATTATTTGTATTATTTTGTGTCTGATTAAAGATATATAAATATTGTTTGTATACAAATAAATATAAAGCAGAACCACAGATACACATGCTTTCTAGGCACTTTGATCGTTATATTTTTAAACCTTGCCTGCTTCAAATCAAAACTACACCCTGATCCATATTCATACCGGTTTTAGGCTCCTTAGGTCAGATCACATGATGTCAAATTCTGGCCTTTAGCTTATATAAATTCCTCTCCTTCCCTTCCTTCCTCCCTACCTCTCGCTCTCTCTCTCTAATTTGTGCTCGAACATTTTGTTGCAAATTGATCCTATAACCAAAAGATTTGATGAATACATTCACAATAAATTTTGGTTGTTTTGGCATATCCTATCCTCGCATTACCAAATCCTACTAATTACTATTTGCAAATTAGCTATCCTGTCTTAAGTATCTGGAATTTTGTTGGTGTTTCTAGATTGGCAGCTGGTAGGCCTTTGCATAAATGAATTTTATCTCATAATTTTGGACTAGAGAGTATAACTTCAAAAAGACCTAGGAGAATTAAGTTCTTGGTATCTTTCCTCTTTGGTGATGTGCTGCCGAAGCCTGAGTGTTCCATTGGAACTTTTAGGAAGACAGCCAACTTCTTGGCATTTGACATGCAATACACTTGACAATCATAATGTCAAGTGTTCCAGTGCTATGAAGAATAATGAGAGCACCTTTGAGGAAACTGACAAAGTGGTTCCTTTTTGTCATGTGGATACATGCAATGATAGATATGTATAAACTAATATTACATTATCCTTGCTGATCAGTTAAGTTTTAAAATTTGGCATGTACTATTGATGGCATCAATGTGTGTTTTTGGTGGTTGAAAGTTTAAAGGAATGTATGTATGAAATCTTCAATTGTTTGATAATCAAAATGTTCTATCATTTAAATTTTTTGGTGATAGAATTGATTTCTTTTTCAGGTGTGCATGTTAAGCATATTTATCTGAAATCTGTATGGTAGTTTTAGCGCTGTTCATACATATAATTTGTGGAGTTTGAAGCTTTGACATTACTCCTTGGATGAACAGTTAAAGTGTCACCATTTGCCAGTGTTAAATTTAGTTCATTGAACTCTTGATTTCACAGCCACAAATATTCTAGGTATGAGCAAAAGTATTTTCTGATACTTGGATTGGAGATATGAAAGCATCATGGTCTTATCTTCGGAGACCTTTGACAAATACCTGACCTTATTATTATTTTTTGGTAAGTACCTGACCTTATTATTTGTGATAGCCGTGTTTAATGGAAGGATTTTAGAATTTTACAATGTAAATGCTGCCCAGAGTTTATACTTATTTGCTTAACTCAGTTATTTTTTTCTCTACCATATTCATATCTTTTCAATCAGCTTAGCTAAAGAAGATTGAAGCAGGATTGACGGAGAGTTGGTATCGCAACCTTACCTCTAATATCAAACCATGGTCACATATTATATAGCAACAACCTTGCCATCGTTGTTTTAACTTAACTACTTGATATAAACAGACATTATAATATGAGGATGCTGGTTGATTATTTAAAGAGTTCTTCTTTGTCAAGGTTGGAGAAGATCAAATTGAATGCTTGGTCGAGAGTAGTACTAGGATGGGTGATGTTTACAATGTTCCTTAGGCAGCCAGTAAAATGCTTCTTGATCTTGATAGTTATTGAACTATTGTTGGTGTTGGAGACTGGAAAATGGAAAGATGACTAACTTTTGTTCAAAAAAAGTTTCTAAGTAGGATACACTACACAGAAACTAGTGAAATAGACAGAAGAGAACAATCACACAGCAAAAAACTCATGATTTAAATGTTCAGACAACATGCCCATGTCCACGTGTGAAGATATTAGGGAAAAACACAAAGTTGGAACAGGCACAGCAATGTTGAAAGGACCCTTTGACACAATTTTCTCAGATAACAATTGCCTTTCTTGAATCCTGCAAGATTTAAAGATGGCTAATCAATGAATTAGCCCCTAAGTGAAATATATGTATGAACATTGGCCAAAAGATTCAGGTTGGGGGCTCTTATCTTTGAACTCCCACATGGGATTGGAAAGCGTTTGGAAAACATAAGACATGCCTCTCAGTCGGCCTCAGCTCATTGGCTTCCTACATCGAGTCTGGTGGGGAGGCCCCATTTTCAGCATACTGGAGTGAGGGAATATGAAATACATAGCCACTATTTCGAAACTGTTGCCATTCTTGTGCTAGCACAGGAGGTTGTCACCTTCATTTATTTTGTCTTGGTTGCTTACTATTATATATTCCTCAAGCATTAGCTGTGCATAATGGAGTTTCTTTGATCTTGAGTCACTTTAGTTGATCCATTATTTTCAAGGCCAGGCCCTAGTGGAGGGACCCAGCACTGTAGTTTTGAGTGCTTTTATTGGAGATGGATTGTGAAGGATCTGTTTTATTGCTGGTTCAATTTCCTCTTTCATTTTCTTATATTTTCTAAATTTGCTTGTTCATTCTAGAGTTTTTACAACATTATATATGTCAAGTATTACCATTGCAGCTATGTGTGACTATATGGGGTGGAAGATAATTTGAGCATGTTTGCCTATGCAATTTGTTCTCCTTTTCAATTTTTCTGAATCTAGTTTACCATTGCAGCTATCAGCAATGGAGATTGGTAAGCACAAAATAAGAGTCAATGCAGTTGCCCGTGGTCTTCAATTGGATGACGAGTATCCTCGTGCAATGGGGAAGGAGAAGGTGGAGAAGTCCACAGCGGATATCATGCCGTTGTTGCGATGGCTCGATCCGAAGAATGATGTTGTTTCTACCGTAATGTACTTGGTGGGAGATGATTCCCGTTACACGACTGGCGCTACCATTTTCGTTGACGGAGCTCAATCCATTGTCAGGCCTAGGATGCGTGCTTGCATGTAATGCAATGGCCTTTTTTGTTTTTTTTTTTTCTGAATGCAATTCGGTATAATCAACTGGCATATGAGTAGTACTCTTATTGTGGCAATGAGAGACCTACCCGAGTTAGAGTCGGATGATGCTTCTTGAAGCATAGCAACGATTAATGATAATAAGCTTAATCAATCGAGTCGTGAGGAGGTTTCTTTGTTAAGATTACATATTAACTTTTGGGCTTATTACTCCCAAGATTTCCATTTCTTTGCACATTGGTAATTCAGATTTGTTGACCAAATTAGATCTGAAAACGTGTGTTTAATATTTTGATATTTGGTAGATGTGTACTGGTAGCATGTGGTAGATTTTATATAATAAAATTGCTCTTTTGCATTCAGGACCTTAGTGAAGGCTCCTTGTGAACTATTTCTATTTTAGAATTAATATATTTTATTCAGATTTAGTATAATATTTGGTGAAAAGAGTTATCTGTTTGCAATGGAGGAAATTTGTACATGTCCAACCATTTGTGATAGTCCAACCATTTGTTACATAAAAAAAAAAACAAAAAAAGGAAAAACGATGTTGATTTGCTCTCATAGTTTTTTTTAATCGAATAATACCTCTCACACTTGCTGTTTTATCATATATTTTTCATCATTATCATTCACTTTTACTTTAGGGTGTTCTTTTATAAATGTTGATTTTGCTTTTATATATTATTTTAATTGGTTCGGGTTAATGAATCAATTTAAAATAAAATATTTTAATTTTTTTTTATTTTCATCTTCTCTCATCTTTCCTTTGTCTTCTCCTCGTCTTGCTCTAAGGATAATAAAATAAATAAAAAGACAGCAGATAGAAGATAATATCATTAACTAGAATAATTAAGATTATGTACATATTTATTTATAAAAAAATGGCTAAGATAAAAATGATATGTTATCCGGTAAAAAAATGATTCTAAAGAAATAAATTATATAAATTACATGTTTTATAATATATATATATATATATATATAATAAAAGATAATTTTGATAAAATAAAAAAAGGATTACCATATTATATTATATTATATGACCACCCACAAACATGGGGGAGCCGAGTGGTGACCGACGACATGCGTTTCCTCACAAGTTCCAAGGACGTCCTACGCTCTCCGATGTGGAATTGTTGTTGATTGGGTCCGTGAGGCACACGAGAAAGGCTGCAGGACCTTAGTACTGGTGAGCGGAGGCCGTGCAGGGCATCTTCCTCTTTTACCTCGCGCACACACCACCACTGCCACACACCCCATGTGCTCAGTCTCTGCTGCTCCCCCACCCACAAGTTTGAAAGATTTGATTCCATGCTCAAGGACTATTGACAAGATACATTGTATTTAGGTTGCTTATGTCAATTTCATTCTGTTCCTCTCTCTCTCTCTCTCTCTCTCTCTCTTAAATAGAGAGACTGGTTTCGTCCTCAGATTTTATATTAGCTTTATGAAATCATTGGCTTTCGTTTTGTCCTTGAATTTTATTTAATTATTTGGAATCATTGGCTCTCTCCGTCTTTCTACCCTCGTAACCGCGCATCTTTTTCATGTTCTCCATACCACTATTCTCTTCATCGTACCATACAACCATTCTCTTCAGCCGATGGTGACGGACATTGGAGAGATCAAGAGAGGTTTAATCCATACTATATATATATATATATATATATATATATATATATATATATATATATATATATATATATATATATATATATATATATATATATATATATATATATATATATAAAGTCCATTAGAAAATTGATCCCGGACCGATAAATACTATCAAAAACACATTGTCCTTAATCATATTTAAGACTAGAGTACCATCGCTAGTTTTTATTTTTTCTCATGCTATCACCGTCATTGCGACACCATAATCATTTTGAAGTGCCCATCCATTTTTCTTTTCAGCTACACTGTATAACCAAGGTCTTAAATCATAATCATATATATGAATATCAAATACTAAATCATAGACCGTGAACTATAATATGTACATCATAGATAATAATATATTTTAATATCCAAGACTTGTAGTTCAAGATATAGAATTTGGATTTAAGGCTTGGGATAAAGGATCGTGATTTTAGGGTTTGTATGTAACAACTACCTAGCGAATAATTAACTATAGGGTTCTCGTAGAGTTTTACGGTCATATTGGTAAAAAAAGATCATCGCATAATGTTGTAATTGGTTCATAATATCTAATTGTTTTTGGCGGATGCAAGTGATTTCAGCCTAATTCTATATATATTTATATATTATCTAACGTTGCAAGGGTTTAAATTATTTCATACCAAAGTATAACCTTATTTGTTTTTCTTTTTGAACAATATATATACTAAGAAACTATAAGGTAGAATTCATAATAATTTAATGGTTCACTCTGAGATATGAACAATTTTGTATCTTTTCGCAAATGGTTGGTTGGTTTTTTTTTTTTTTTTTTTTTTTTTGGAAAAGAAAAGGCGGACGAATACTATGCTTCTCTAATTCGACTCCAACTTCTACAAACTAATGTTTATACCTTTTTTGTATTCCATTATATGCCATTTCCTAATAAACATAACAACATTCTTCGGTTGTAATTTTAACTTATAATATGGTATAAAACTGGGGGAGTATAGACACTTTTATATTAAGTTAGTTATATGTGTGTGTATCGAGATAGTAAGTAACATGTATATATTTTGGTTTTATGTACTCAGAATATGTAATGTTCCAAAAATATAGATTGGCTAAACTTTACTGATTAGAATAGAAACGTTCATTGTGGTTTGTATCACAGTGAACCAAAAAATAAAAAAAAGTATATCCAGTCCAAAAAAAAACATGTGTTGGAGCAAAGGAAGCCAATCGAATTTCCAACTCCATTTTCCTTGTTAAACATATGAGAGAATTTTCATTCATAATAATAAATCTTTAATTTTCCTAACCAATGTGAGTGTAGTTGAAGGTGCAGGAGGGGATGTGTCGAAGCAAAATATCAGCCAATATGTCTTCCGGAACACGAAGACCCAACCATAGCAGCCCACCCTACAATGAATTGAGGCTATTCCGAGAAGGTAGACATTTGCAGCCAAAATAATTACATCATCATCAATATTTCTCAGAACAGAGTCAAGACCAGTATTAGAGTCATGATCCCAAGCTCCATCATAGTTAAATACTAGTATTAAACTTAAGTGTATATTATGCTGATTCTTATATTTTTCAGACTGTGTAGTGTGAGTGTGTACTATAATAAATAGTTTGTATTGTATTGTATTTTTTTTTTTTTTTTTTTTTTTTACGGATCGAATGATAGCACCAACACCAATGTTCATGTAGAAAGGAAGATTAAGAAAGATATGATCAATGGTATTTATGAATGAGAAAACGACGGTAAGAGATTAAGTGATAGCGGTCGGTTAAGGCGATGAGTCGAATAGAAGAATATCACATTATAAAGTAGTTTTTTTAGTTATTATTTTTTGGTAAGGTTCATTTTTACATTTTTGGTAGGAGGTCCTGAAACCATTCTTAATAGAAAATAGGATCCATTTTTTTTATATATAATTTTATCGTAAAATCCTGTAGGTGTGTTACAATACAAGAGTTTGGTCCCTTATTATTATTATTATTATTATTATTTATTTTTTTTGAGCAAAGATGGAGCGGTGAAGATGGAACTTGATATTAGAATCAATCTTACTAGTTGTTGGTATCTTATTAAATTTTTATGATGAGAGGTGGGACATTGAACCTTAAATGAGTAAATTCAACCATCACCAATGTTAGCTAGTATGAAATCCTATATTAAATTTCCATCTTCTCTTAACTCATTCTTCCTACATTCCGTGTGGGAATTTGAGTTGCCTTATTGGCTTAGTAATCAGCTATAATTCTTATATATATGTATAGATATCCTCGATGTTCATATGATTGAATATACCAGGATGACCAATCTCCAATCCTACAATGAGATCCATCTAAATTTCTCATCTCATCTCATCTCATCTCTGGTTGGTTGGTGAAGAAAATGTCGATAGTTTTCTTCTTCGTTCAACTTTTTAACTCCATATATCAGCAGCTACTGATTAACTAACTGGTCATCAATCAATTACGATGATGTGGAATTGGGACATGGTGACTGAATTGGAGTAGTTGTGGATCGTATTCGTCGTAAGTATGCCATAGAAAACCTTGGAACATAGAGGACAACAACATGACCTTCTGTTGCAATGATTGACCACACGTAAAAGAAGAAGGAAGAAGAAGAAAAAAAGAAAGGGTAAAAGACTTGATTGAAAATAACGAGAAAGAAGGCGATAAGTTTCAGAAGAAGACTGAGGATGAGCAAACCATGGAGCAAGAAAGGATTAAGCTTCAGCAGGACTAGTATTTGCAGATCAAAGAGATTGAACAACAACCGACTAACTAATACTGCAGATGATACGATACATGCGACTTTTGGGTGGAATATCTGCAGAAAACACTTGGTTTTACGGCTCAAGAATACTATATACAAGTCAACAAGGTTCAACAATAACACAAAGCATATATATATATATATATATATTATATACAAGTCAACAAGGTTCAACAAATAACACAAAGCATATATATATATATATATATATTGTACATTACTGAACCTTCTTAGAGAACATAGTTCTAAGTGTTAAGATAACGCTACTGCTTCCACCACCGCTGCTGCCGCCGTCGCCGCCGCTGGGCCTCGTATTTGGATGATCAACCTCACAACCCATATCCACACTGGAGTTCCGTGTCCCAAAACCAGCATCTCCATCTCCTGTTCTGTCTTTGATTGCACTGCTCACATTCGCCTCCTTCTCATGAATAGTTTTAGCAGTCTTCCCTCGAAGCTTCCACACTGGATTGGTCCTGCTGAGATGGAAGCCTCCGGCAGACCTCATCCTGCCCGAGCTCAGTGGCCACCTCGAGGAAGATGAGGTGGTGGCCGGCAGCGGCTCGGAGGACAACCCACGGGAGTTGCTCCGGGAACAAGGTTCCCCACTGGCCCTGCGTCGGGTCACCGCCGCTTTGGCCCTGCCCCAGGAGCCAGTGCCGGTACTTGCGGAGGAGTGGCTGCTGTTGAAGGGCCAGATACCGTTCCTGGACTTAGCGGAGCCACCCGTGCCGCCCCTTATCCGGTTCCTCCTCTTCCTGATCTCTTCCAACGCCTTCTCGCCCGCCTTGATGAGATCTTTCCACTTGTTCGAGTGGGAGGCTGGCGGAGCACTCCCCAAAGAGGAGCTTGGAGCAGATGGCGGCTGCAGGTTGGTTCCAGGCTCAGAAGGGCAATGGGAAACGCAGCCTTGGCTGGGAATAGAGAGCGAGAGAAGGTCGAGGGGGAGGACGACCCCGTCGACGAAGAGCTCGTCGGCCGTGAGGAAGTCTGTTTGGCAGGTGGAGGGATTCTTGCCGACCATCCAAAACTCGAACTCGGGCGAGGAGGTGCAGCTGCTGCTTGCTCTCGGTGGCTCCGCAGATAGCTCCATGGAGATGCAGCAAAGAGTGGAACGATGACAGCAGAAGCCACAGTCAAAAAGGTAGCTTGATATATACCAAGGACAAATCTTGGCTGCAACACAATGTGAATCAACTAAGTTGAGCTAAAGAAAGAGGCTTGGTAACGAACAATATGCAAGACAATTTGGTATGAACATTAAAAAAAGAAGAAAAAAGAGATGTGTTTATTTTTGTGGAGCAGCTGCCCAAGCTGACACACACACTCAAGTGCTTTGTCTCAGAGGTGTGGAAGTAACACAGGCTCTCTATCCATTCAACAAAAGGGTGGGGTGGGGTGGGGTGGGGTTTGCTTTGCTTGTTTCAAACACAATGTGACAGGACATGATCTGGACAGGGAATCTTGAGATGATCTAAGCAGCTGGAATGTATCGAGCATGGTCGGATTGAAATTTCAGAATCTTCCATGGAAGAATTGTGATGGATTATAATTCGCAGGCAGAAATAAATTGGTACAAACAATGAGCCTGATGATGATATTAAACATTGTATTGATGATGATGATGACGACGACGACGATGATGATATTAAACATTGTATTGATGATGATGATGATGATGATGATGATGATATTAAACATTGTATTTACTTATTACAATTTTGTCAAAATTTTCCATTTCGGCTTGTAAACGTTTACAATATCATGAGATTCTTTCACCAGTAATAACTGCCCAAATATATCAAATGAAACTCCCGAAAACAACAAACAACAGAGGGTGGGTTTTCAATTGTTTGTAACTTTTTTTGTTTTGCAATTATTTCTTAAATTCTGGGAACTTAATTAAATCATTGCGATCCCTCACAAGTTTACAAAACAAAACAAACATATTATATCTTATGTAACGAGATGAGAAACCGAACCTTCTGGATTTGAGCCCATGGTGACATAGTTGCACTTTATTGGAGATTTCATGGTGAGCTAGCTAGCTAATCTTTTTCTAAACACACACACAAATATATATATATATATATATATAAAATTGTTGATGGGAAAAAGAGTGTGCTTGTGGAAGAGAATCATATATCAAATGGTCTAAGACAATTATGTTATGTGAAGCGGGAGAATGCCAGCATGGGAGATAGAATTATTATCTCCTCTACTAAAATGAATCATGTATTCTTTTAGTTACAGTTACATATATAAATCATTCACAATAATAAGTATCAGAGATTGACAGTAGCATAATCCTATCAAACTAAGTAGTCTCATTTTAAAGTTATAAATTTTTTTTAAAATACGTAAAAAGGAATACCGACTATGATATTTCATATATGATAATTTGGATTTGATTGCTTATATTAATACTATTAATTTTTTACGATGTAGGATCATTTGAAAAACTACATCTAGAATTTATCAAGTTCTAGGTCAAACACTTGTCTCTTGATCATCTAAGAAGTAAAATTCTATCACACTATCTACTATTGAAGCTAAATATGTTGCACTACATGCATTTTGCACACAAGTAATTTAGATAAAATATAGTTTAAAAGATTACGGACTTTCTTTAAAAATTATCCTGATAAAGTGTGATAATACTAGTACAATTTACTTAAAAAAATATTATTCAATATTCTCGAATTAAGTATATTAACATGAGATATTATTTTATTAAAGATTATATTAATAACCATGACATTGGATTTCATTAATACAAAATATCAATTGATAAATACCTTTACTAAACCCAGAGTGAGGATTTTATTAAAAGAAAAATAAGCCTATTAATTTTTTTTTGAATAATAGCACATGGCCTTAATTAAGATGCTTGGTTAAAAAATAAAAAAAGGGATAACAACATAGTCATATTTTGGAATACTTCCACCCGAGCAACTTAAGTTATTCTTATGTGCATATTTCTCTATTTTTTTTTATTTTTATGACAAAAGAGGATAAATAGTAACCGAAGCTTTTACTTGACTTTTACTTTTATCTGATTATGTACTGACAAGGAGAATTAACTCATGTTTTAACTTATGATATTTTTGATAGTTATATAACTCACGTTTGACTTATTTTATGCAAATGGTTAACTTTTATTTATCCTTTGAATGATGTTATACATTGATAATGATTAAATATTATTTATAATTGTATCATGAAATTTGAAACTTGATTATACCTTGATATTTGAGGTTGAAATGACTAAATAGATAAGAACAACTTAAATTCAAGATTATCATTTAAATAATATATGTTCTTTTTATTTTGAATTCAGGTTGATCATAATTTTTTTTAGGTGGCATATACACAAGTGAGTCTTGTTAAGATCCCTTCATCAATTACTTATTATTATAAAAAAAGAAAAAAAATTATTAAATACTGAATTTTGATGATGAAATCAATTGATGAATTTAATGAACTAATTTGCTTCTTAGATAAGTGACATAAGAAATACTTTGATCATATACTCGGACCACTGAAGGGTTAAATATCAAGCAAGAGAGTTGAACATTGTGTTAGAAGATTATCGTACTAGAAATTACACGTTAAGTGGGAGGATTGGTCGATATACCAAAGAACATGCTTTATGTTAAAAGTTTAAATATCATGCTAGAAGGATCAAATATCATGCGCGAAGATCGAATATCATAGGAAAGTCGACATGCTAAAAGATTGAGTGACATACTAGAGGATAAGACAATGTAACAAAGGTTCGAAAGATCAAATGACATGTTAAAAGAGTGGACAATATGTCAAAAGCTTCGAAGATGTTTCAGATAAATAGTTGATGAGTCAAGGTCTTGGTTGATAAAATTTTGGGCTAATTTGAGTTATTATTAGGCTAAAACAAAGCCCATTTATCCTAAAAGCCATTAGGCTTAAAGTTAGTAAAAGATAAAGTTGTGATAATGTTTATTGATATTCGCTCGTTGGAAAGAAGATTGATAGTGAAAGCTGATAACCTCGAGGGAGGAATCATAGGTGGACATAGGTCAAGAAAATATAGCAACTATAAATTGGTTTGCATCCTTTCTCTTATGACTTTTGCTCATGATTGTTCACTTCACCTACAACTCTTCCTCACACTTCATATTTAGTTTTTCGCGTTTTCGATACATGTTTTTCTCGATCAAATTTTAAAGTTGACTAAAATTTATTGTGACACTAATCCACCTCCCTCTTAGTATCATTAAGATCCTAACAATAGTAGTAGACACTTATCACCTAACTTAAAAATGATTCATTTAATGGATCTTGATGATACGTATTATATTCTTATAATTCTAGAAATATAATTTATTTATCTAGAATAATTAGAATATTATCTTTCTTTTGTTGGTAAACTTGGTATATTTATGATTCAATAAAAGTTTATTCTAAAATTCTATATGATAATTTGTATAGAATTAATTTAAATATTGAGTATGTAAAAATATTAACGACCATACAATCAAATTTAAAATAAAATATAGTTTTATTAATGAACTTTTTGAGATTATATGTACTTTATCTAAGGATCACTTCATATGTGAAGAAAGATATTACATATATGATATTATATGTTATTATATAATATAATAAAATAATATGATATTTTAAATATAATAATATTATATGTTATTATATAATATAATATTATATGATATTATATGATATTTCATATATAATAAAATATATTATATGTACTTTATCTAAGGATCACTTCATATATGATATTCGAGATATAAATATTATAATTAATAAATGAAAGGCTTAAGATTATTGACATCTTTCAGGTATACATAAATGTAATATAAAGATAATTAGATGGAAAGCTTAAAATTATCGTATCCAATAAGTGTGATGAATTTTATGATAAATTTGATGAATCAAGTCAAAATCTTATTTCTTTTTGCTAAATTTTTAGAATGGAGAGTTATTTGTACTCAATATGTCTTAAGAGGTATGTCATAATATAATAAAGGTTGTTGAAAGGTGAAATAGTACTTATATAAAGGTTGTTGAAAGGTGAAATAGTACTTATATAGCTCTAAGGATATATATATATCTTAAATATAGTTCATAGTAAATTAGTTATATCAACTCCATTTGGGTCATGAACTAGTAGAAAATTAAGATATATATACATATTTGAGATAAGTGTTTTTAATCCATATAAACAAAAATTGGGTCAAAGAACTATAGTATAAGAATAAAAAGACCCTTTATTAATTTCATATATCATGGAAAGTAGTAATTTTGAAAAATAATACGATACAATGAAAGAATCCGATTAGAGCGAGACTATACGATCTTTGGGATATTAGATAGATAAGTGATTATAGATACATGATAATTGAGGACAGACAGGTTCAATGGATTAGATTCCCCTATATTATTTAGGGACTATAGCGTAGTAGTATAGTACGCCCGTATTCGATGAGTCAAGTGAATTATTATGAAGATAATAATTCTTTGAGCTAGAAGGAGTTTTGATAGGTATGACCCGCAGCAAGCTCGATACGAGGCCTAGAGAGTCACACACATATGGTAGGTGTTGCGACGAGTAGAAGTTCAAATATAAGATATCTGTTGGAGCTCATATCTTATTGGATATCCAATAAGCCCATGAATTATTGGATCACATGAATGAAATCCAATAAGAGCCAATGAGAGAATATTGGGTAGAGACCCACTAATCTAAGAGGCATGAATAGTTGGATGGAGATCCAATATCTAATATGACAATATCTATTAGGGTTATGTTGACAAGAGTCCTCTATATATAGGAGGGAACGAAAGGGCCATAGGCTAGGTTTGTTTTGCTACCACCTCCTATTCTCCTCTCTCCCTCTCCTCCTCAACATGAAGCCCCTATTTGGACCATGTGGACAGTAAGAAGGGGCAACCCCATCTTGATTGTGTGGTGCGCACTGCGAGGAGGATTATGCAGCGATTTGAGGAGCATCTTCGCAACCTCTACTATGTGGATCACCGCTAGAGAGGAGAATAGTTGACCTTCTTCATTCTCTCTCATAGATCTATAGGAATTCAAAGATATACAATCTCAGATAACATAATCTCCCTTGTACAAGCTGTTTTTCGATTTTGCGGGTTTTTGAGGACCAATTTTTACATGATAATGAAACCTTATTTTCTATGAAAAATTTTAGGATTTTTATTTTTTATTCTTCCACTACATATAAGATGTCACCCCAGGTTTCCCTATAGTAGTATCAAAGCCAGTTTGCTCGTGCAAAAGATTAGTTTTTAAATTATGTGTATTATGTTCAATCGCATAGAATTGGTTTACACAATTGCTGTTATTTTTATCATAGTTCTTGAGATTTGGACTGCATGTCTTCTCCCTATTAAAAGGTATTTTAAATCAAAATTTTGGTACCAAATTTATTGTCACAGAATAGAGGGAAAAGGGCAGCAACTATTGCTACCTACAATTTGGCTGAAGGCTACTTGCAACCTTAGCCGAGAGCACACCTTGTTGCTCTCGGCCTGGCCAAAGTTAGCAAGGTTGAGAGCAACAAGGGGGCTATCAGTGTTAGGAAAAGAGTCGGCACTAAGAGGGGGGGGGGGGGGGGGGGTGAATTAGTGCAGCTGTAAAAATTACGTCGGTTTAAAACTTCCTTGCGATTAAATCCGTTTCTGACGAAAAATTGTTTCATAAAGGTATTAACTGTTAGGATCGAGAGCACTAAGAGGTGGGAGGGGGGGGGGGGGTGAATTAGTGCAGCGGAAATCTTACAGCGATTAAAACCGAAAGGTGCGTTCGTTCGATAAAATCTATTATGATGCAAAAGCCGATTCACAGTTTGTATCTAAGCGCAGTTTGCGTCTAAGCGCAGATTGCATCTAAGAGCAGTTTACGTCTAAGCGCAGTTTGCGTCTAAACACAGTTTACGTCTAAACACAGTTTGCGTCTAAGCACAGTTTGCGTCTAAACACAGTTTACGTCTAAACACAGTTTGCTTCTAAGCGCAGATGACAGTTCGCAGTTATGAATGGAAACAAAACGTAAACGTAAACTGCAAAGAAACTCGTTCGTAAAAGCGCAGAAGACAGTTTGCAGTTATAAATAGAATCAAGACGTAAACGTAAACTGCACAGAAACTCGTTCGTAAAAGCGCAAAAGATAGTTTGCAGTTATAAACAGACTCAAGACGTAAATGTAAGCTGCGATGTGAAGATCGTACGAAAACATCGATTTACGTCTGAATGCAGATTCGGAAAGATTAGAACTTAGAAACTTGTTCGTAAAGGCACATAGAGCAGTAGCTATGTAGGAGGTTTGCAGTAGTGATAAAATGCTCAAAATAAAAGCAAACCAGAGATTTAGAGTGGTTCGGTCAGTCTTGACCTACTCCACTTTTGGCTTCCTCCACCGATGAGGTCACCGACGTCAACTAGAGGCCTTCCTTCAATAGGCGAAGGCCAACTGCCTTTTTACAGTTTCTCTCCTTTTGACGGGCTCAGGAGATAACCCTTACAGATCCTTTCTCTCCTCTCTTTACAACTCAAGACTTGAAGAACAGAAAGAGGATAACTTTTGGACTTTACACAAATTTGAGCTCTTAGAATCACAGAAAAGATCAAGAATTCGGTGTGGATCTATATCTTTTCAGTGCTGAATGGGTGGGGTATTTATAGGCCCCAACCCAGTTCAAATTTAGAGCTCAAAACAATCAAATCCCGGAATTCCGGGATCAGGCGGTTGCACCTCCTGACTGGATAGGTTGCACCGCCTGGCAGAGCTCGAAGACTGAGCCTCTGGGCGGTGCCACCTCTGACAGAGGCGGTTGCACCTCTCTGCCAGAGCTCGAAGACCGAACTCAAGCGGTTGCACCGCCTGACTGGAGAGGTTGCACCGCCTGGCAGGGCTCGAAACTTGAGCTCTGGCGGTGCTACCTCCTGACAAAGGAGGTTGCACCGCCCAATCTTGCTCGAAGACTGAGCCCTGGTGTAATATCCCTCACTTTTGAAAATTATTAATAAGAAACTATATGTAAATTTGAGGACCTATATGTAAATATAAAAATTTCAAGGACTAAACTGCTAAGTTGTAAAATGAAAAGAAAATAAAGAAAACCGAAAATTTCGGTTTTATCCCACCGCCTCCCACGCACTCTCTGTTTCTTCAACAGAGAGGAGCGGTGGGGCGTGAGGAGAGAAGAAAGAAGAAGAAGAGGGAAAAGAAGAGAAGAGGAAGAGGGAGAAGAGAAGAAAAGAAGAAGAAGAAGAAGAGAGGGAAGATGGAGAGGAGAGGGAGAGGCAGCAGCAGCAGCTAGGGCTGCTGCACCTCTGTTTCCCGCAGGTGGAAACAGAGGAGAGTATGTGTGGGGCGTTGGGGAGGAGAAGAGAAGAAGAAGAAGAAGAAGGAGAAGAAGAAGAAGAAGAAGAAGAAGAAGAAGAAGAGAGGAGGATAGCTGCAGCAGGGCTGCAGCGAGGAGGTGTGTGGTGTTGGGGAGGAAAAGGGAAGAGGAGAAGAAGAGAAGGAGAAGAAGAGGGAGAGGAGCGAGAGGTGGCAGCAGCTAGGGCTGCAGCACCTCTGTTTCCAGCAGGTGGAAATAGAGGTGAGGTGTGGGGCGTTCGAAGAGGAGAGGAAGGAGAAGAGGAAGAGAAGAAGAAGAGGAAGCAGGAGAAGAGGTTGTGATACCTCTGTTTCCTGCAGAGGAAACAGAGGAGAGGGTGTGTGTGACGCCGGGGAGGAGGAGGGAAGAAGAAGAGGAGAAGAAGAGAAGGGGAAGGAGGAGCTGCGGCTGCGGCAGTGGAAGCTGCAGCTGGAAGAGAAGGAGAGGAAGAGATGGTGAGGAAGAAGAGAAGAAGTAGAAGCAGGTGAAGAGGCGGCACCTCTGTTTCCTGCAGGAGGAAACAGAGGAAAGGAGGAGCTGTTCGTCGGGGAGAAGAAGGGGAGGAAGGAGAAGAAGAGAAGAAGAAGAAAGGAAGGAGGAGGAAGAGGAGAAGGGAAAGAAGTAGCTGCGGCTGCGGCTGTGGCAGCTGCAGCTGTGGCAGGGAAAGAGGAAGAGGAAGGAAGAAGGGAAGGGGAGGAAGAAGAGAAGGGGAAGAGAAGGGGCTGCGGCTGCTGCGATGGCAGTTGCAGTTGGAAGAGGGAAGGAGAGGAAGATGTGCAGGGGAGGAAGAAGAGGCTGCGACCGTGGCTGAGGCTGCGACTGCAGCAGTGCAGCTGGGAAAGAAGAGAAGGAAAGGAAGAAGAAGAGAAAGGGGAGGAGAGGAAGAAGAGAGGAAGAGGAGAAGGGGTGGCAGCTGCGGCAGTGGCAGCTGCAGTTGGAAGAGAAGAAGGAGAGGAAATAGAGTAGCGGAGGAAGAAGAGGCTGCGGTTGTGGTGGCTGCGGCCATGGTTGCGACTGCGACTGTGACAGTTGCAGCTGGGAAAGAAAAGAAAGGGGGAAAAAGGGGCTGCGGACGGGATTGCGGACGCAGCGGCAGCGACTGCGTATGCAGCAGTTATTGTCTGCGAGAGAAGGGAGGAAGGAAGGTAGTGCGGTGGAAGGGGCTGCGATTATGGCAGCGGTAGTGGCGGCGGCTGTGGCAGCTGCGTTTCGGAAAGAAAAAGAAGGAATGAGAGTAAGAGAGAGCAGGTGACTGTGCCTCGATGTTCGACACGTGGTGTAGTTGCGAAGAAAGGAAGAAAACGGGAGCACAAAACGAAACAGAGAGAGGACACGGAGAAAAAGTAGAAGGATTTGGGCTAGCACCTTCTTTGGATCTTCGGATCGAAATCTTTGAAAGGCAAGTTCCCTGATCGTTTCTCCTATAATTGCTCTGATATTTCTTATTGCAAGTGTTCTGATCTTTCCTATTGCAAGCTTTCTAATCTTTCCTATTGCAAGTGTTCTGATTTTTCCTTACCGCAATTTTACCGTTACATTTGTTTTGAATATGAGGAACTTTGAATTGTTCTAGCCTTTCATTTGATATATCTCCTGTTTAGACGTAACGATTCGAATCTATGCAACTTCTGATATTCTGACCCTTCTACTTTGTTATGGCTATAACTTCATGTATTGACCTCTGATTTGGACAAAACTTATTTGATCAGAATATAGACTCATAAACCTTTGTTTTGATAGCTTATTTTAAGAATTCGGAGTAAGTTTGTCTGCCCAAACTTCTGTTTCAAATGAGCCTACAGATTCTGCAAAACAGGGATCGTAATTTTTGACCTTTCGATACTGAACTGCTTATAAGTCCCTGTTGCAAACATTGATTTACTCAAAGCTTATTTCATTGGAAACCAGACTCATAGATCTTTCTTTTGATATATGGATTGAAAGATTTGGAATCCAAACACCTGCCCAGTTACTTATTAAATCTGACATTATGAATTCTGCCAAACAGAGATTTTGTTCTACGACCCTTGTTTACCAAATTATTTGAAACTCTCTCTATTGGACAGTTCAATTCATATGAAGCCTGTCTTATCTGAAAGTATAATCCAATGATATATTTCTGAGTCAATTGGAGCACGATTGATAGTTTGAATCATTTGTTCAATGTGCCTCTTGTATTCTGCCAGAAATCGAGCTTTGGTCGATTTCTAATATTCTGGTTTCATTCCTTTGGAAATTGATATCCTTTAGCTTTCTTATTCAATTGAGCTTTATAATACTGCTCTGAATTCTTGTATGCTCTTGTCCTTAAAGTTATTTGCATTCTTGAAAACTATTGTGTAACGTTTAAGCTATATCGTATTGACTTCTATAGGCACATGTATAACCCATGATTCCGCATTTGCTTTCGATGCGTGCCTATTCTAGTTTCATTCCTTTGGATATTGAATTCTTCTAACCTTATTATTTGAATTGAGCTAAATATGATTGCTTGGATTCCCTGTATACTCTTGCTTCCATTTCATTCCTAATATGAATACATTTGTGAGAGATTTGTTCCTTGCAGCATATTGTCTTGAAAAGGCACATGTACGTTTTGTTGTTCCGCGTGTGCTTCCGATATATGCTACTTATTGTTGAAACTGCCCTTTTGTACTCTGGTGTGTGGGATTGTTTGGACCTTTGCCAGAAATGGTAAAGGGTATGCGCTATTTGCCCGCTATGTGGGGTCCCGTTATGTGGGATATTCTGGACCTTTGCCAGAAATGGTAAAGGGTATGCGCTTGTTGCCCACTATGTGGGTATGTGATTAGAGCCTGCGATGCTCTGCCGGCCCCCTTTGACTTCACCTAGACGTGGGTGGATGGAGCTCCCAGACGTGGGAGACTTTTGTCAGGTGGTCATTCAGAAATGGATGAATCACATTCTGACTGAGATCCCACTACACCTTCTGTATGTTTGATATGATATCCAGAGCTTTGGTTATGTGTTTCTGTACATGCTTTGGATAAGATTGATATGTTTGCAACGTCAAAGACGACGTTTGAGCTTCTGTACGGTATTTGTTATTGATATGCTCTGAAATGTTTCATCCACTGTTGATATGTTTCGAAATGTTCCATATGTCGTTGATATGCTCCGGAACATTTCATACGCCATTGATATGCTCCAATTACTCTGTGCTTCATTTGCTATGAACTGATATATTCTGAAATGTCCTATCTGCCATTGATATGCTCCAATTACTCTGTGCTCCATTTGCTATGAATTGATATGTTCTGAAATGTCTTATCTGCCATTGATATGCTCCAATTACTCTGTGCTCCATTTGCTATGAACTGATATATTCTGAAATGTCCTATCTGTCATTGATATGCTCCAATTACTCTGTGCTCCATTTGCTATGAACTGATATATTTTGAAATGTCCTATCTGCCATTGATATGCTCCAATTACTCTGTGCTCCATTTGCTATGAACTGATATGTTCTGAAATATCCTATCTGCCATTGATATGCTCCAATTACTCTGTGCTCCATTTGCTATGAACTGATATATTCTGAAATGTCCTATCTGCCATTGATATGCTCCAATTACTCTGTGCTCCATTTGCTATGAACTGATATGTTCTGAAATGTCCTATCTGCCATTGATATGCTCCAATTACTCTATGCTCCATTTGTTATGGATCAAATATGTTTTGAATGACCTGATATATATGATTTTGTATCTAATGAGATGGCATCCTTGAGAATTCTTGTATTCTGCCTTACATTATGATACCTTACTCGTTTGAAATCGTTCCTTTTGTTCTGAATATGTTTTGTCACTTGCTGAGCCGTTTTTGGCTCACTCCGTTGTTATATAAATCTTTCAGGTCAGCGTGTCACTCTTCGAGATGTTTGATTTGGGCTGAGGTAGTGGATAACTATTCAGAATTATGGGCAAGTCTTGTTGGTTGTTATGTTATTGTTGTATAAGCATATTTTGTATGTAATGAAATGTTGTTGATGAATCGAAATGGATATACTGTGTAAAAGTGTTAGAAGATCTCTCTTATTTAGAATTTCGGAATGTTAAGTCTAAATTATGACGATATGAACTTGTGGTGAATAGTTGAAGTTCTGATTGTATAATTTATTTAGCTTGTGGATTTATAAATGTTGTTCATGTTTGTTAAGTTGGCTTGGGTTGCCATAAATGTGAATTATCGAGTGATGTGATATATGATTTTAAAATGCACAGGTTTTATGGATGTGAATTTGATTGAATGTTTTTCAGTGTCCTCAAACGTTAGTTTGGATCCTGGATTGGTCTATGATGAAAATTTTAAAAATTATGGATATTTTGAGGGGCGTGACACCTGGGCGGTTGCACCTCTTGGCTGGGGCGGTTGCACCGCCTAGTCTCGCTGGGAGACATAGCCTGGGCGGTGCTATCTCCCTGCTTGGGCGGTTGCACCTCCCACAGCAACCTGGGTCCGAATGGGTTGAACCATTCGACCCAATTTGAGTTCTTCAGGGGCCCAATTGCCCCAGGATTAAGCTAATGGGATCACCTCTCATTTCTAACTTAATCAAAGTGCTAACTACGATTATTTCCTAAGACATATTCTACAGCTTGCTTTGGTGCGTCACTCGCTTCTTCCGGCGAGTTTCCGGCGAACTTCCGTCGATCATCCGATGAACCCTCGGTGATACTCCTGCGGACTTCCGGCAAACTCCTGGACTGCGACGATCTACTTGGCAAGTTCCGACGAGCTCCTTTGGCAAGCTTATGGACTTCTCGGATTTGTTCCCGCAGAACCTCTAACGACTGTCCGAACTTCCGTCGAGCTTTCGAACTCCCAACGTGATCATTGTCATGACTCCGGCGCAACCCCTGCTGTACGTCTTACTTTCATCGTAGTTAATCCTGCACACTTATCTCAACACATACATTAGACAACAAATGACAATTGACTTCATCATCAAAATCCGAGATTCAACAATCTCCCCCTTTTTGATGATGACAATCAATTGATAATGGAGTTAACCTTAACTCCCCCTGTCTATATGCCATACTTCTTGAATTTAAAACTTTATAAATTCAAGAGACATATTCTCATCATGATTCCTATAATTATGTATCTCTTTGAAGATGATGTCAAGGCTTGACATACATTTTCAAATTTAACAAATTTGAATGATGGTTATTGTTGCAATTCATCATTTTGTAAGATATCGACATGTAAAGTTGTGAAGCAAGATTTTGATATCATATGATGTACACATTTCGAATATTTTAGCAAGTGTAGCATTGCATCACATGATAAGATATCAGTTCGTATGATGTAAATTTTTGTTTGATATCTTGATACAGGGCATATGGCAATCATATTTTTCTTGGTGATGCAAGTATGGCCTAATCATAGTATCGGTGATAGCAACCATATCAACATTAGCAACCATATCAATTCATATGTTTCTCCCCCTTTGTCATCAACAAAAAGCATGGTAGCATTATCAAAAAGCATGGTAGATGTGATTCCAGCAGGTTATCAAGCACATAAAGGAAGGCATGACACATATAATACTTTGAATATCTCTTCCCCTTGTTATGTTATAGTTCGTTGCTTGAAGGAGGAAACTCATTTTTCAAAAAGTTTTCATAAGAGTGTATAGGAAAATTCTAACAAAAAATAAGATGACATGCATTCGGATATGAGTAAGCTACTGATTTTCAAATACATTTGTCACATAATTTCCAACATGTTATCTGATCAAGTGATACCAAGGCATGCAATAGTAATCAATAACGTCCGAAAAAATAATTTTAACTAGTTTAAGTATTCAGACACATTAACATTCCTAATTCTCTTCTTATGAAATCAAATTGTTCTTCACTTAGAGGTTTTGTAAAGATATCAGCTAGTTGATGTTTCGTATCAATGAATTCTATGATTACATCATGATTCGTAACATGATCTCGTATAAAGTGATGTCTGATATCAATATGTTTTGTTCTTGAGTGTTGTATAGGGTTTTTTGTTAGGCATATTGCACTTGTGTTATCACATTTAATGGGAACATTTTTAAGATGAACTTTATAATCTTCTAAGGTATTTTTCATCCAAACAACTTGTGCACAGCATGCACTTGCTGCAATATATTCAGCTTCGGTTGTTGATAGTGCAACCGAGTTTTGTTTCTTGGATGACCAGGAAACAAGGGCATGTCCTAAGAATTGACATGTTCCTGATGTGCTTTTTCTATCTAATCTACAGCCAGCGAAGTCCGCATCAGCATAAGCAATTAACTCAAGCTTCTCTGATTTTGGGTACCATAATCCTAGATTTGTGGTACCATTAAGATATCTGAGTATTCTTTTAACTGCTTTGAGATGAGATATCTTAGGGTTTGATTGAAATCTAGCACAAAGTCCTACACTAAACATTATGTCTGGTCTAGTTGTAGTGAGGTAAAGTAAACTTCCTATCATACCCCTATAGGTTTTTTGATCGAAGCTTTCTCCACTTTCATCAATTTCTAACTTAGTGGAGGTGCTCATAGGAGTGTTAATAGCTTTTGAGTTATTCATATTAAACTTCTTTAGTAAACTCATAGCATATTTAGTTTGACTAATAAAGATGCCATTGCTTAGTTGTTTGATTTGTAGACCTAAGAAGAATGTTAACTCTCCCATTAGACTCATTTCGAATTCAAGACTCATAGTTTTAGCAAAGGACTCACAAAGAGATTCATTCGTAGAACCAAAGATAATATCATCAACATAAATTTGAACAATGAGAAAATTATTTTCAAAGTTCTTGATGAATAATGTAGTATCAACCTTGCCTTTTATGAAATTATTTTCAATAAGAAAAGAACTAAGTCTCTCGTACCAAGCCCTTGGAGCTTGTTTTAAACCATAGAGAGCTTTAGTTAATCTAAACACATGATTAGAGAGACTATTATTTTCAAATCCAGGAGGTTGTTCAACATAGACTTCTTCGGAAATAAAGCCATTAAGAAAAGCGCTTTTAACATCCATTTGAAATAATTTAAAATTAATACTGCTAGCATTAGCAAGGAGCATTCTTATGGCTTCTAATCGAGCCACAGGAGCGAAGGTTTCTTCATAGTCGATACCTTCTTCTTGGTTGAAACCTTTGGCCACTAATCTAGCCTTGTTTCTAACCACGATACCATTTTCATCTTGCTTGTTTCTAAAGACCCATTTAGTACCAATAACTAAATGGTCATTTGGCCTAGGAACAAGCGTCCACACCTCATTTCTCTCAAATTGATTCAATTCATCTTGCATTGCGATAATCCATGAATCATCTTTCATGGCTTCATCAACACATTTGGGTTCAATTTGGGAGAGAAAGGCAGCGTTGGCACAAAAATTTTTAAAAGAAGATCGTGTTTGAACCCCCTTTGATGTGTCTCCTAAGATTAGCTCCTTAGGATGAGCATCTACATACTTCCAATCCTTGGGTAAGGAAATCTGAGAAGTGGATGCATCCAATATGCTAGTTGGAGATGGGGTTTCGTTTAAATTCAAAGAATCAAAATTAACATCATCGTCAAGATCATTTTTCCTAATTTCGGAAATCTCATTGAAAACAACATGGATGGATTCTTCAATAATTAAAGTTCTTTTATTGAAAATACGAAAAGCTTTAGAAACCGAAGAATAACCAAGAAAGATTCCTTCATCAGATTTAGCATCGAATTTTCCTAAGTTATCATTTTCATTTAAGATGAAACATTTACACCCAAAGACTTTAAAATATGAGACATTGGGTTTTTTGTTATTCCATAACTCATAAGGAGTTTTGGTGAGTAAGGGTCTTACTAGAACTCTATTCAAAATATAGCATGCAGTGTTTACGGCTTCGGCCCAAAAATATTTGGGTAGGCTATGTTCATTCAACATGGTTCTTGCCATTTCTTGTAGATTTCGATTTTTTCTTTCTACTACCCCATTTTGTTGAGGATTTCTTGGAGTAGAGAAGTTATGGTTGTATCCATAGAGTTCACAGAATTCTTGGAAGTCATGGTTTTGAAATTCTCCACCATGATCACTTCTAATTGACGAAATCATAGAACCCTTCTGATTTTGAACAAGTTTACAAAACTTGGTAAAATATTTAAAGCATTCATTTTTTTGTTTTAAGAAGTAGGTCCATGTATATCTGCTATAGTCATCAACAATGACAAAGGCGTACTTGCTACCTCCAAGACTCGATGTAGAGATTGGTCCGAATAAGTCCATATGGATCAATTGTAAGGGCCTAGAGGTGCTTATTTGATTCTTAGCTTTGAAACTACCCTTAATTTGTTTACCTAATTGGCAAGCATCACATACATTATCTTTGATGAACTTGATATGAGAAATTCCTCTTACAAGTTCTCTAGATGATATTTGAGTGATTAGTTTCATGCTAGCATGACCTAATCTTCTGTGCCATAGCCAAGCATCCTCATTCATAACCGAAAAACACATTTCATCACACAAATCATTGATGTCAATAGTGTATACGTTATTTTGTTTTAATGTAATCATAGACATGTTCTTATGTGGTTTTTCAATGATGCAAGCATTAGATTTGAATTTGACAACGTATCCTTTATCACATAATTGACTAATGCTCAAGAGGTTATGTTTTAAACTATCAACTAACAAAACTTCTTCAATAAAGAAGTTGGATTTGTTACCTATGGTTCCTTTGCCAATGATTTTACCCTTGTTGTTGTCTCCGAAGGTGACATAGCCTTCGTCTATGCTAGTGAGCTTAGAGAATTGAGATGGATCTCCGGTCATATGCCTTGAGCATCCACTATCAAGGTACCATCTCTTGCTCCTAGCTTGCGATGGTGTGGGTTTCTACAAGAAAGGATGATTTTTAGGTACCCATTTGCTTTTGAGTGCCTCAAAAATAGATTTACATTGTTTATCATGTTGCACAGAGTTTATCATGGTTCCTTTAGGAACCCAAATCAATTTGTTTGGACTAATTTTCTTGAATGGACAATAATGTGTCTTGTGTCCAAATTTGCAACAAAAGTTACATTTTGCTTGGTGTTGAACATGTAAGATGGGGCCTTTTATAAAGGTGGTTGGATTTAGGTGAGGACTTCTCACAAATCCGATTCAACTTCTTTTTGGAACGTGACCCTTGTTTGCAAGGATCATGTTCAATGACTTGCTACCAACCTCGAATTTCTTCAAGGTGTCCTTAAGTAGCGAGTTTTCTTTTTGGAGAGTTTCTAGATCTTGACATTTGATACTTGAATTTAAACTATCATGATATTCAATTTTTAACTTATCAAAATCACAAGTAAGACTATCATGCTCCTTTTTCAGCAATTTGTATTTTCTATTGATAATCTTGCATTCATCAAATAAGTCATGGAAGGCATTTAATAATTCATCGAAAGATAAATCAGCATCTAATAAATTCGTTACCTCATCTCCAATGGCCATTAAGGCGTAATGAGCAACTTGCTCGGTGTTAGACTCCTCTTCTTCAGATGCGCTCGAGTCATCCCATGTTGCTTGAAGAGCCTTCTTCTTTGATGTTCTCCTTTTGACTTGGGGACAATCACTCTTGTAGTGTCCCGGCTTTTTGCATTCATAGCAGATCACTTGGTCCTTCTTGGGTTCAAGTTTAATTTTTGCATCATTCTTAAACTTGTTTCTTTTAAAGAACTTTTTAAACTTTCTTGTCAGAAGTGCCAAGTCATCATCACAGTCCTCATCACTTGAGTTTTCTTTCAAGTGGCATTCAGAAGTTTTAAGTGCCATATCCTTCCTGTTCTTTGGAAGGATGTCTTCTTGCTCTTCATGATCTTTGCAAGTCATCTCGTAGGTCATTAATGACCCAATTAGTTCTTCAAGAGGGAAGTTGTTTAGATCTTTTGCCTCTTGAATAGTAGTGACTTTAGGATCCCAACTCTTAGGAAGGGATCTTAGAATCTTATTTACAAGCTCAAAATCTCAAAAACTTTTTCCGAGTCCTTTTAGACCGTTGACAACATCCGTGAAACGGGTAAACATGTCGCCAATAGTCTCACTCGGTTTCATTTGGAAAAGTTCGAAAGAGTGTAACAAAAGATTGATTTTTGACTCTTTCACTCTACTTGTGCCTTCATGAGTCACTTCGAGTGTGTGCCAAATATCAAATGCATTTTCACAAATCGAAACATGATTAAACTCGTTTTTATCAAGTGCGCAAAATAAGGCATTCATAGCCTTTGCATTAAGAGCGAAAGCCTTCTTCTCCGAATCGTTCCAATCGATCATTGGAAGAGAAGACTTTGAAAAACCATTCTCGACAAGATTCCAGAGTTCAACGTCCATAGAAATAAGAAAGATCCTCATTCGGGTCTTCCAATAGGTGTAGTCTGTCCCATTAAACATGGGTGGACGTGTAATGGAATGACCCTCTTGGTTTCCGGCGTAAGCCATCTCTCTTGGGTTTTAATCCGTTTGAGAGTTAATCGGGCTCTGATACCAATTGTTAGGATCGAGAGCACTAAGAGGGGGGGGGGGGGGGGGGGGGGGGGGGGTGAATTAGTGCAGCGGAAATCTTACAGCGATTAAAACCGAAAGGTGCGTTCGTTCGATAAAATCTATTATGATGCAAAAGCCGATTCACAGTTTGTATCTAAGCGCAGTTTGCGTCTAAGCGCAGATTGCGTCTAAGAGCAGTTTGTGTCTAAACACAGTTTGCGTCTAAACACAGTTTGCGTCTAAGCGCAGTTTGCGTCTAAGCGCAGTTTGCGTCTAAACACAGTTTGCGTCTAAGCGCAATTTGCGTCTAAACACAGTTTACGTCTAAACACAGTTTGCGTCTAAGCGCAGATGACAATTCGCAGTTATGAATGGAAACAAAATGTAAACGTAAACTGCAAAGAAACTCGTTCGTAAAAGCGCAGAAGACAGTTTGCAGTTATAAATGGAATCAAGACGTAAACGTAAACTACACAGAAACTCGTTCGTAAAAGCGCAAAAGACAGTTTGCAGTAATAAACAGACTCAAGACGTAAATGTAAGCTGCGATGTGAAGATCGTACGAAAACACCGATTTACGTCTGAATGCAGATTCAGAAAGATTAGAACTTAGAAACTTGTTCGTAAAGGCGCAGAGAGCAGTAGCTATGTAGGAGGTTTGCAGTAATGATAAAATACTCAAAATAAAAGCAAACCAGAGATTTAGAGTGGTTCGGTCAGTCTTGACCTACTCCACTTTTGGCTTCCTCCACCGATGAGGTCACCGACGTCAACTAGAGGCCTTCCTTCAATAGGCGAAGGCCAATTGCCTTTTTACAGTTTCTCTCCTTTTGACGGGCTCAGGAGACAACCCTTACAGATCCTTTCTCTCCTCTCTTTACAACTCAAGACTTGAAGAACAGAAAGAGGAGAACTTTTGGACTTTACACAAATTTGAGCTCTTAGAATCACAGAAAAGATCAAGAATTTGGTGTGGATCTATATCTTTTCAGTGCTGAATGGGTGGGGTATTTATAGGCCCCAACCCAGTTCAAATTTGGAGCTCAAAATGATCAAATCCCGGAATTCCGGGATCAGGCGGTTGCACCTCCTGACTGGAGAGGTTGCACCGCCTGGCAGAGCTCGAAGACTGAGCCTCTGGGCGGTGCCACCTCTGTCAGAGGCGATTGCACCTCTTTGCCAGAGCTCGAAGACCGAGCTCAGGCGGTTGCACCTTTTGTAGTTGGTTAGAAGTAAGAGTCCTATTAGGAGTTGGTTAGAAGTAAGAGTCTTAAGTAGGAGTCATATTAGGAGTTAGGGTTTAGAAGCCCTATAAATAGCCATGTATTCCTTCTCTTTTCTTAAGCAATAGATGAATCTTTTCTGCAGCTTTTGAGTAGCAACTTGGAGGGAGGAACCCCTATAGAGTTCCAAGGAGGCCGATCCTCTAAAGAGATCAACCCCAAGTTTAGAATCTATAAGGGTTCTATCACCTGGTATCAGAGCAGCGTTCTTGGCATCTCGCTGCCCTTCCATTGCCATCCATCAGCCCTCCACAACCTCCCAAAGCAATTCCCACAATTGCTTAAAAAATCGTCGCCGAATTATGCCATCATCTCCACCACCGTAGATCATCCTTTGATCTCCCTGTGAATTGTAACAGGTTCTGGTTTCCTATCTTACTGCTGCTGCAATTTAGTTATCATTATTCAAAAATCCAAAAAAAAAAAACTGTTCCTATATTGCTGCATAAACCTTTCGTTACAAAGTTTTCATCTCTACGACGAAAGATACATTGCAGAATTCCAGCCGCATAGCACCATCTGTTTGATCTTGCTACTGTGCTTTTTCTATCCAAATTTCTATGAAATTTTTATAACATCTTTGACACTTCCTAACAGCAGATTTCCCTTTGGTTTTTTCAAAAAATTCTCAATATAAACCATTGATCTTTTACGTCTAATCTGCTATACTTGAAAATCTGCATTGTAAAATTTCAGCCGCATAGCACTGTTTGTTTGATCTTGATACTATATTGTTTCTATCCAAATCTCTACAAAATATTTATGATAGCTTTGACACTTCCTAACAGTGGATTTCCCTTTGGTTTCATCAAAAAATTCTCAATATAAACCACTGATCTTTTACGTCCAATCTGCTATACTTAAAAATCTGTGCTGCAGAAAATTTCAGCGGCATATTGTTGCCTTAACCCATCTATTTGCAATCTTTTTTGAATAAAATTTCTTATACACTTCATAGATTATCTTGGCTTCCATGTAAGATTGATATATTAAGGAATTCATCTCTAAAAATAATTTTGTGTTGCTGCAAATTTTCATCGTAACCCGCTGAAATTTTTCGACGACAATTCTGCTATCGCAACTTGCACCAATTTTCTTGCTGTTATACTGCTGAAATTCTCTTGATTAAATTAGACATCCTTGCTGTCATATAATCTGTGATTTTGCTATCAATTCCCTCCTCAATTCTCTTAAGTTTTTGGTAGAAATTACATCGAGAAACCATTGTTTCTTCGACGACAATTCTATTCTTACAAGACAGGACATACTTGCTGCAACTTCCACTGATTTCTATCAAACCTTTGCTGCCATCTACCACAGATCCAAAACTTTCATCCATAGCCCTAAAACTCCACTAAACCACACCCTCAAACTGCACCCAAAACTACCACAAAACTAGCCTAAATCGTAGCCTACATCCACCGATCCACCAACCCTTTCGACCATCACTTCTCTCAACCTATACATGCTTTTAACCTAACAACAAAAGAGAGATATTAACATCATAGATTTGGAGGCATATACTATGGCATATAAGGAGGCAATCAATGCTAAATTCGAAGCCTTGGAGGCGTGAATGGAGGATAAGATTCAGACGCTCTTTACCGAACTCAGATTGGGCCGACCACTAAGCCCGAAGAAATCATATCAAGGAGAGAGCTTTGCCCAATCACACCAAGCCCAAAGATATGACTTCCAAGAGGCGGGAAGCTCTATGACCAACCCCAACTATCCATGCATGAGAGTGGACTTCCCTAAATGGGAAGAAGGAGACCCAATTGGTTGGATCTCGCGCGTGGAGCGATATTTTCGGTATCATAAAATCGCGGATGCATCTATGGTAAAAATTGCAGCTATATATCTTGAAGGGAATGCTATACAGTAGTTTGACTGGTTTGAACATACTTATGGAGTCCTTTCATGGCGACAATTCAAAGGACTGCTGATCCGCTTCAGACCAACCGATTACGAGAATATTGACGGACAACTAGCAAAGATCCGACAAACCTCTACCATTCAGGAGTACCAAACCAGGTTTGAAAGGTTATCTAATAAAACTCATGATTGGTCTCAAAAACAGCTATTGAGAACCTTTATTGAGGGCTTGAAGCCGGAGATCCGAGGAGAAGTTAAAGCTCGACAACCGTATACGCTTATGGCAGCCATCTCTTTCGCACGACATCAAGAGGAGCAATTGAACCATGAAGCTCAGAGGACTAGGGTCGCTCCTCAACCAGTAATATTGAAGCCCTCAACCCCCCTACACCAAAGAGGTTAACAAGAGAAGAGCTTCGGGAGTGATATGCGAAGGGGTTATGTTGGCATTGTGACGAGCCGTGGAGCCGTGAGCATCGCTGTAGTAAAGGAGGACTTCTTATGATTGAACCGATAGAAGAAGAGGTCATTGAACATCCAAAAGAGAGCCTTGAACATGAAGAAGAAGATGCAGAAGAAGAGCCACAACTGACCAAAGTTACGATACAAACACTAGTTGGCTACTCAATCCCACAAACGATGAAAGTTGGAGGCCTTCTCAAACAACAACCGATCACTATTCTCATCGACACGGGCAGCACTAATAACTTCCTAATCAGTAAGGTTGCTGTCTATATGAACTTACCTATTGAGAATTGGGAAGAAGGAGACCCAATTGGTTGGATCTCGCGCGTGGAGCGATATTTTCGGTATCATAAAATCGCGGATGCATCTATGGTAAAAATTGCAGCTATATATCTTGAAGGGAATGCTATACAGTAGTTTGACTAGTTTGAACATACTTATGGAGTCCTTTCATGGCGACAATTCAAAGGACTGCTGATCCGCTTCAGACCAACCGATTACGAGAATATTGACGGACAACTAGCAAAGATCTGACAAACCTCTACCATTCAGGAGTACCAAACCAGGTTTGAAAGGTTATCTAATAAAACTCATGATTGGTCTCAAAAACAGCTATTGAGAACCTTTATTGAGGGCTTGAAGCCGGAGATCCGAGGAGAAGTTAAAGCTCGACAACCGTATACGCTTATGGCAGCCATCTCTTTCGCACGACATCAAGAGGAGCAATTGAACCATGAAGCTCAGAGGACTAGGGTCGCTCCTCAACCAGTAATATTGAAGCCCTCAACCCCCCCTACACCAAAGAGGTTAACAAGAGAAGAGCTTCGGGAGCGATATGCGAAGGGGTTATGTTGGCATTGTGACGAGCCGTGGAGCCGTGAGCATCGCTGTAGTAAAGGAGGACTTCTTATGATTGAACCGATAGAAGAAGAGGTCATTGAACATCCAAAAGAGAGCCTTGAACATGAAGAAGAAGATGCAGAAGAAGAGCCACAACTGACCAAAGTTACGATACAAACACTAGTTGGCTACTCAATCCCACAAACGATGAAAGTTGGAGGCCTTCTCAAACAACAACCGATCACTGTTCTCATCGACACGGGCAGCACTAATAACTTCCTAAACAGTAAGGTTGCTGTCTATATGAACTTACCTATTGAGAATTGCAGCAGGTTTGTCGTTAAGGTCGTCAACAAACGGATTTTGAAGTGTGATCATAGGTGCCCGCAGGTGAAACTGTTGTTGCAGGACCAAGAGATAATTGCAGATTTCTTCCTCCTCCCTCTTGATGATCGTGAGGTCATACTCATAATTAAATAGTTGATGACATTAGTTGATATTTCTTGGAATTTTATGCAACTAATTATAAAATTTTTCAGTAAGGAGAAACAGGTGATACTGCACGGGAAACGTGAGGGCGACGTAACGACGATTTGCACACAACAAATGGAGAAGATTTTGCATAAAGCATGCAGCGGCTTTTTGGTATAACTTGAGCAACAAACTAAGGGAGAGCCAACAAAATTTGAAGATCCAAATCTACTTCCTTTGCTTGCTAAATTTTCGGATATATTTGACGAACCGCGCAACCTACCTCTTACCCGTCGGCATGATCATTGTATAATGATTCTTCTAGGCAAATCTCCAGCAAATGCTCAGCCATATCAATATCCATATCTCCAGAAGGATGAAATAGAAAGGATTGTAAAAGAGATGCTCAAAACAGGAGTTATTCGGCCAAGTTGCAGCCCCTACTCTTCACCGGTGCTCCTCATACAAAAGAAGGATGGAATATGGCGATTATGTGTTGATTACTGAGCTCTCAATGACATAACCATCAAGGATAAATACCCTATTCCAGTAGTAGATGAGTTGCTAAGGGAGCACAAATCTTCACAAAGCTGGACCTTCGATCCGGGTATTATCAAATACGAGTATGCGAAGAAGACATACCGAAAACCACATTTTGAACACACAACAACCACTATGAATTTTTGCTTTCTTCATAAGAAGGTAGAATATCTTGGGCATATCATATCAGAGGAAGGTGTGGCAGTAGACCCCTTCAAAATTGGAGCAATGCAAAACTGGCTGACCCCGTGGAACATAAAATTGCTACATGGCTTTCTGGGTTTAACAGGCTACTACTGCAAGTTCGTGAAAAACTATGGAGAGATCAGTGCACCACTTACTTCTTTACTGAAAAAAGATGTCTTCCAATGGTCGGACAGAGCCTCCGCCGCCTTCGACAAACTTAAGGCAGCCATGACGACGATGCCGGTGCTAACACTACCAGATTTCAACCGACCCTTCATTATTGAGGCCGACACATCTAGAGTCGGAATTGGAGCCATTCTCATGCAAGATGGTCGACCACTCATATACACTAGCAAGGCATTATCTCCCTCCCATCAAAATAAGTCAACATATGATAAGGAGATGCTCGCCATTGTGCACGCAACAACGAGGTGGAGACCCTACTTGATTGGCCGACGATTTCAAATTAAAACCGACCATAAAAGCCTCAAGTATGTTTTGGAGCGAAAAATATCATCCCCTGAGCAGCAAAAAAGGATGCGCTTTCGCAGCTACCCGAGCAAGTTGAAGTTTCGACCGTTTCACTTCCGACCAGTGACTTTCTTAAGGATATTAAGATGGAATGACAGGAAGATTCAGAGACTAGTAAGATTATAAAAAAATTAGAGGAAGCACCAAGCCCCATGGCTCATTACAATTGGGACTCAAAAGAATTACACTATAAGGGACGCATTGTGCTTACGATAAATTCTACTTGCATCTTCACGAGCAGATTTTGGACAAAGTTATTCCATATGCAGGGTACTAAATTGAAAAGGAGTATGACATATCACCCACAAACCGACGGCCAGACGAAAGTTTTAAATAGGTGCTTGGAGACAGCCCAAAGCCACCCACCAAATATGACTACCCAAAGAGAACTCCAGACCCAGCCAAATTCTATTATTGATCGACGGATCGTGACTCGACGACGATGACCCACTAATGAAGTGCTAATACAGTGGGCGAATCTGCCAATAGAAGATCCCACTTGGGAGAACTATGACGATTTGAAGATCAAATTCCCAGAATTCATGAATCATCAGCCTCGAGGACAAGGCTGATTTGAAGAAGGCGGGTGTGTTAGGACTCTAGCTTGGAGAGTCCTAATTGAGGGGGACATTCATGTAAAACTATTAGGACTCTAGCTAGGAGAGTCCTAATTGAGAGGGGCATTCATGTAGGAGGTTTTTTCTTAGAGAAGAATTAGGAGTTGTAAGGGAATAAGAGTCTTGAGTAGGAGTCATATTAAGAGTTGGATAGAAGTAAGAGTCTTAAGTAGGAGTCCTATTAGGAGTTAGGGTTTAGAAGCCCTATAAATAGTCATGTATTCCTTCTCTTTTCTTAAGCAATAGATGAATCTTTTCTGCAGTTTTTGAGTAGCAACTTGGAGGGAGGAACCCCTATAGAGTTCCAAGGAGGTCGATCCTCTAAAGAGATCAACCCCAAGTTTAGAATCTGCAAGGGTTCTATCAGACAACCAATTGATGACGGAGTTAACCTTAACTCCCCCTATCAATATGCCATATTGATAGAACCTTGAATTTAAGCTGAATTCAAGTTATTACAATATTCATCATGAATATTTGCAACACGTTATCATGCATAACATGATCATACTTCTCCCCCTTTGTCATCAACAAAAACGAGAAGTTACAACTATCAAGTATTTGGACATAGAAGTTCAAATCATTGCAATATAATCATGATCTTTGGTTTTATCATCATGCAAGCTAGTAAATTTAGCATCACTTTACAACATGCATAATCACCAAATCATCATTAATTTTAAACATGTGCAAGATTGTAAATTATGCAAGTCTGCATTTTTGTTTCTTAAGATAGGCAATCTATCAATTTTTTGGTGATGTTCAAGATAACAAGCTCTTTCTTCTCTTTTGAGAAGTGCCATTTTTTCTTCCTTTGCAAAGTGCGAGCTAGCATAATTTTACATTATTTATAACAATCAAGCTAGCAATTTAGCAAGTGTTACTTCTCTTTGAAGTATGAAGGCTAGCAAGTTTTTGAAAAATAATGCAAGATAACAAGCTAGCAAGATACAATGTTTTACATGAAGCAAGCTACATGAAGTACGTTTGCATCTTCTCTTTAGATGTGTAAGCAAGCAAGCAAGTTTTTACATCTTTTTGACTTGTGTAAGCTAGCTAGCAAGCTAGCTATCTCTCCCTTTGTCATTGTAAAAAAGAAGGGAAGAATACAATTTTGTATCTCTTTTTCCCTTTACAATAATTTTCAAATCATGACAAAGGATGAATAATCAAAGATGAAAAATCAAGTTATGAATGTCAAAACAATTTTTCATCATGAATTTTTTATCATTGTATGCATCATTATCATAAGTTGAAGTATTGCAAGCATAATATCAAATCATCATTCATAATTACATTAATATTTCAATCATTATTTCAATATGTTTGTGCATCATTATAGTTTCAATTTACAACATGCACAATTTTAAAACTTTACATATCATCCTTACTCTGTGCATGATACTAAAAATAAATCAATCATCAAATCATACATGATACTCATAAGCTAGCAAATTTATATCATTTTAGAGCATCAAAACAATATCATGAGTATTTTATGCATTCATATCATCAATGTTTCAATCATTATTTCAATCATAAAAAATGAAAGATCAAGTCTAAAATTCAAGAGATCAAGATCATAATCCGGAAATTCTATAAGAAGAATTTATGCATTTGGAAGATCTAACATGTCTAATTTTCTCATTTAAGCTAGCAATTTTCTTTCTCCCCTTTGTTATTGTAAACAAGGAAGAAGTAGAGTGGAAGAATATAATTTTAACATCAATACTCTACTTATAATATGAGGTTTACAACCACAAATACAAAGGAATTTACACATCATGTCATAAAAGATGATAATATCAAATCATGAATGCCACAAGACATGATTTATTTCATTAAATCTCTTCTTTTTATAAATAGCAAAAAGAAACATAAGAGATCAAATGATACAGTGTCTTGATTCATGCATAAAAAATCTCAAGTTATAAATCTCGAAAAATCAAGATAAAGCACATTCAAATTCAAATCGTTAACTCAAAATCATTTTCAAGAGATTAAAAAATTACAAACATACATTCATTAATATCCCATTTTTTTTAAAGATCGATAAAGTAGAGATTGAGAAATTAAAAAATATTTTCCTTCCCCCTTTTTTATTTGATTTATTTCACACAAGCATGCCCAAGTTTTTATTCCAAGTTAAAGCATGCATCATCGTTTAAGATTGAAAAGTAGATTTTGTCATAAAAACCATCGAGACTAGAAAAAAAGTATAACACATTAAACATAAGACTTCTTTAAACTAGAGATTTGATTCATCAATTTAATTCCAATGATAATATATTTTTCTTTTTATGTGTTTCATTTTAAGTGATTGATTTCATATAAGCATGATCAAGTTTTTCGTATGAAAACATACATCATAGTTTAAAACTGAAAAGACCAAGCTCATTAACGTAAAAATTGATAATCCATAAATCTCAAGAATCATCATGCATAAATTCGAAACATAAACTCATTGAGCATGATATCAAATCATTACTTCAAATGAAACTTAATTTCATTAATCATAGAGCATCTTTAATAAAAATTGAGAAAAAATATGATTAATCTTGTTAAGTGTACCAGCATTAGATTTATATTTAATATTTTATTATATTATTGCATCATTAAAACATCAAGCATGATTTCAATCAACATTGGAAATACACATTATTTCTTCTTGAAAAGCATACATACGATTATTATTAGATTTAAATCTAACATTTTATTCATTTAACATAAAATATATAATTTTCATTATCATTTTCAAAATTACTAGCATGATCCCAATTTTTACATTTTTATTACATTATTAAACATGTAATTTTTAAAAAGAAATTTAGATAATTTTTTTTTAAAAACTAAATTAAAAATAACTCATGAAGAACATCAAGTAATTTCAAAGTAAACTAAGGGAGTATCGTTTGAGTTGTTTACCTCATTGTAGAAAGCTGTTAAGGCATAGTTTACCACTTCGCCTTTGTTGATTTTCTCCTTGTCTTCGTAAGAACTTGATTCATCCCAAAGTTCTTCCCTCTTCTTGCGTTCATAGCAAGTAGTTGCGTTCTTTTTGTTCTTTAATTTTTGTTTCATGAACTTTTTAAATTTCATAGTGATGAGTTCAAGTTCACCATCACTTGAGCTTATTGAGTGGTCTTCAATTATTCTTAGTCTGAAATCCTTCCTATTCTTTGGAAGGTGGTTCTCAAGTTCTTTACGTGCATTGCATGTCATTTCATATGTCATTAGAGACCCGATAAGTTCTTCGATTAAAAAAGTATTCAAATTTTTTGATTCTTGTATAGCTGTTATTTTTGAATCCCAATTCTTAGAAAGCAATTATCAAATATTGTTAACGAGCTCAAAATTAGAAAAGCATTTGCCAAGAGATTTTAAACCATTGACGACATCCGTAAAACAGGTGTACATGTCAACAACGGTTTCGATCAGTTTCATTCGAAAAAGTTCAAAATCATACATTAAAATATTTATTTAAGAATCTTTTACTCTATTAGTGCCTTCATGTGTGATTTCGAGAGTGTGCCATATATCGAAAGCCGTTTCACAAGTAGAAACCTGATTAAACTCATTTTTGTCTAAGGCACAAAATAGAGCATTCATAGCTCTAGCATTTAAGGAAAAAGTCTTCTCCAAATCATTCCAATAGTTCATTGGAAGAGAAGACCTTCGAAAACTGCTTTCACTAATATTCCATAAATTCAAATCCAACGAAAGCAAGAAAACTCTCATTTGAGTTTTCCAACATGTATAGTCCGTCCCATTGAACAAGTGAGGATGAATGAGAGAATGACCCTCTTGAAAGTCGAAAAGAGTTATTTCTTTTGGGTGTTAAACTAAATGAGAAATATGAGGCTCTGATACCAATTGTTAGGAAAAGAGTCGGCACTAAGAGGGGGGTTGAATTAGTGCAGCGGTAAAAATTGCATCGATTCAAAACTTCATTGCGATTAAATATATTTCCAAAGAAAAACCGTTTCATAAGGGTATTAACTTTGAAAGCATATGAAAGAGCATAGTGGATGTAAAGCAAGTAAAGTGGTTTGTAGTAACATAATTTGTACAAGAGAAACGCAAACCAGATTTTTATAGTGGTTCGATCGTCGTGACCTACATCCACTTCGTCGATTTCTCTTCCATGGAGGCTACCGGCATCCACTATTGGTCTTCTTTCAATGGGCAAAGACCAACTATCCTTTTATACCCCTCTTCTACTTTTCACAGGTTTAGGAGATAACCTTTTACAACCCTCTTTTATAAGATATCTCTCTCACATCTCCCGTAGAACTTTTTCTAAGCGTTGGGAGGAGGGAACTCAATGTTATAAGGTTTACAACTTTATAATCATAGAGTTTTGCTCAATATTTCTTGCTTATTAATGTAGGAATAGCTGGGGTATTTATAGGCTCCAAATAGATTCAAATTTGGAGCCCAAAATTCAAACCCCCGAAATTTCAAGGTACGGGCAGTACCATCGCTTGCACTAGGCGGTACCACCGCCTAGACAATCTCGGAAACTGAGTCTGGGTGGTACCACCGCCTAGACTAGTGGTACCACTGCTTGACATAGTCTCGGAGACTTTGCCACGATGGTTTCACCTGTTTGGTCACTGTTTAGGCCTTTCTCTTACCCCAACATAGCCCAAACATAGCCCAACTGTCCTCTAATTGGGTTGGCCCAATTCTAATCCCTATTATGTGCTAATTATGAATTTTAAGATATTTACTAAGCTAAACAAAGTTTGTAAGTCTAGGTTGCTAGTCATAGGTGCCCAGCAAGCCAATCACGTGAGTGATGGCACGTGTGACTTGATAAAGAATCTTTTTGCTTATTATATTTTGGCATATATCACTTTATAACTATTGCACATATGTATATCTATATTGTGATGTCCTTAAATTTGTGCAATGGGAACCGGATCGTGATGAGATCATGAAAATGAGATCGATTCACCTTTAAACACATATCCTAAATAATCCCGGTCATAGGTTACTCGAGAGGGACATTGTGATAATCGGATAGACTGGTGTGCTATATACCCGTCCATATGATAGATGCAGCTGGTCTCATAGCTGCTCGTGTAGGGACACTAGGGATATAGTATAGGTGCTCATTGGAGAATGAGTTCATTGATTGATCCGCTTATAGAATGCTGGATGGTTGATGATGCCCTATTGTCAGACAGTAATTCCGTAGTCCTAGTGGTATCTCTGGTCCTTAGACTTGAGACACCAAAGATGTCCTGTATGAGTGCTCCACTCTTTGATACCAGACTTATAGGTTTGGCTATCCTAGATCTAGTATAGTTGGTCATTGGGAGTGGTAGTCGACCTTACGAGGACTATTGAGTGTCGATAGAGGATCATCCACTCTTGGCATCATGAGAGAAATATCCCATGTGTTCTTGCTCAGACAAATCCCTAGCCAGGGTCATTCAGGTTAAGAGAGAAAGAGTTCTCCGAGAGAATCCGATTAGAGCGAGACTCGAGTAGAAACCGTATGGGTCTGACAGCACCATGCTCGATATACGATCTTTGGGATATTAGATGGATGAGGGACTATAGGTATACGGTAACTGAGGATAGACAGGTCCAATAGATTAGATTCCCCTGTATCGTTTGGGGACTACGGCGTAGTGGCATAGTGTTAGGATCAAGAGCACTAAGAGGGGGGCGTGGGTGAATTAGTGCAGCGAAAATCTTACACGATAAACAAACAAAAAACGTTCGAATGATAAAAATGATTTCGGTGTGAAAGCCGATTCTAAGATTACTTTAACTTAAGATCAAGCGAGATGACGTTAAAGTAAATCTATGAAGGCAGTTTGTAGTTATGATGAAAATCAAAATATAAGCGCAAACTGAAATACGACGTTCATACGATAAAAGCAATTTCGGTATGAAAGCCGATTTGTAAACTACTTTAACTTGAGATGAAGCGAGATGCAGTTAAAGCAAAGATATAAAGGCAGTTTGCAGTTTTGATGGAAATCATAATGTAAGCGCAAACTGAAATATGATGTTCGTACGATAAAACTGATTTGCGTCTAAACGCCGATTCAGAAAGCACTGAACTTTGAAACACGTTCGTAAAAGCACAGAAGGTAGTAAGCTATTGAGGAGGTTTGCAGGAAAGATAAGATGCTCAAAGTAAATGCAAACCGAGATTTAGAGTGGTTCGGTCAATCTTGACCTACTCCACTTTTGGCTTCCTCCACCGACGAGGTCACCGATGTCAACTAGAGGCCTTTCTTCAATAGGCGAAGGCCAACCACCCTTTTACAGTTTCACTCCTTTTGATGGGCTTAGGAGACAACCCTTACAGAATTTCCTTTCCTCTCTTAACAGATTAGAACTTGGAAGAAAAGAGGAAGAACTTTTAACTCATACAACACTTTTGAGCTCTAAAAATCACAAAGTAAAATCAGAATTTTGGTGGTTTCTGAGTTCCCTTTCAGTGCTGAAAGGGTGGGGTATTTATAGGCCCCAACCCAGTATGAATTTGGAGCTCAAAACTATCAATTCCCGGAATTCTGGGATCTGGCGGTTGCACCTCCTGACTGGAGCGGTTGCACCGCCTGGCAGAGCTCGAAGACTGAGCCTCTGGGCGGTGCCACCTCTGTCAGGGGCGGTTGCACCTCCTGCCAGAGCTCGAAGATCGAGCTCAAGCGGTGCCACCTCTTGTCAGGGGAGGTTGCACCGCCCAGTCTAGCTCGGAGACTGAGCCCAGGCGGTGCCACCTCCTGGCTGGAGCGGTTGCACCGCCCAGTCTCGCTCGGAGACTTAGCCTAGGCGATGCCACCTCCTGGCTTGGGCGGTTCAACCGCCTGGCAGAAATCAGGGTCCGAATGGGTTGATCCATTCGGCCCAATTTGGGTTTTTCAGGGGCCCAATTGCCTCAAGATTAAGTTAATGGGATCACCTCCCATTTTCAACTTAATCATTGTGCTAACTATGATATTTCCTAAGATATTTACTGCAACTTGCTCCGGTGCGTCAATCGCTTCTTCCGGCATGCTTCCGGTGAACTTCCGTCGATCATCCGATGAACCCTCGATGATGCTCCTGCGGACTTCCGGCAAACTCCTGGACTTGCGACGATCCACTTGGCAAGTTCCGACGAGCTTCTTTGGCAAGCTCATGGACTTCTTGGATTTTTTCCCGCAGAACCTCCGACGACTGTCCGAACTTCCGTCGAACTCTCAAACTCCCAACGTGATCATTGTCTTGACTCCGACGCAACTCCTGCTGCATATCTTACTTTCATCGTAGTTAATCCTGCACACTTAAAACAAAACTTCGATTGAGACAATTAATGCTAAGCAATTAACCAAGTTGTCTGGCATGTCATTGGTCCCTCGACGCTTCATCCGATTCTTCGGCGCATCGTCCTCTCCTGTAGCCTATTGCCCAATCGGCCAGTTGACTCCGCAACTCCGATATCCTTGGCACAATACCCGCTCTTCTTGGCCCGATGCGTGAGTCCACAGCCCGAAGCCTTCTGTCGATACGTCGACCGATCCATCGGCCCGACATCCAATCTTCTGACATGTTCCTCCGGCACAATATGATTTTCCTGCTTTAATTGTCTCATCCTGATCGAAGCATCTTGCATCACTCAAAACACATATTAAATCATAAACATATATCAAGTAGTTTCATCATCAAAATACGAGATTCAATAATCTCCCCCTTTTTGATGATGACAACCACTTGATGACGGAGTTAAACTTAACTCCCGGAGTTTAAACAAACTCCCCCTATCAATATGCCATATTGATAGAACCTTGAATTCAAACTGAATTCAAGTCATTGCAATATTCATCATGAATACTTGCAACACGTCATCATGAACTTATGCATAAACTTATGCCAATTTTCAATTTTCAATCATCGACTCATCGGTTGCACCTCCTGCCAAAGCTCGAAGACCGAGCTCAGGTGGTGCCACCTCTTGTCAGGGGAGGTTGCACCGCCCAGTCTCGCTCGGAGACTGAGCCCAGGCGGTGCCACCTCCTGGCTGGGGCGGTTGCACCGCCCAGTCTCGCTCGGAGACTTAGCCCAGGTGGTGCCACCTCCTGGCTTGGGCGGTTCAATCGCTTGGCAGAAATCAGGGTCCGAATGGGTTGATCCATTCGGCCCAATTTGGGTTTTTCAGGGGCCCAATTACCCCAAGATTAAGTTAATGGGATCACCTCCCATTTCCAACTTAATCATTGTGCTAACTACGATATTTCCTAAGATATTTACTGCAACTTGCTCCGGTGCGTCAATCGCTTCTTCCGGCGAGCTTCCAGCGAACTTCCATCGATCATCCGATGAACGCTCGGTGATGCTCCTGCGGACTTCCGGCAAACTCCTGGACTTGCGATGATCCACTTGGCGAGTTCCGACGAGCTTCTTTGGCAAGCTCATGGACTTCTCGGATTTTTTCCCGCAGAACCTCCGACGACTGTCCGAACTTGTGTCGAACTCTCGAACTCCCAACGTGATCATTGTCTTGACTCCGGTGCAACTCCTGCTGCATATCTTACTTTCATCATAGTTAATCCTGCACACTTAAAACAAAACTTCGATTGAGACAATTAATCCTAAGCAATTAACTAAGTTGTCCGGCATGTCATTGGTCCCTCGACGCTTCGTCCGATTCTTCGACGCTTCGTCCGATTCTTCGACGCATCGTCCTCTCCTGCAGCCTATTGCCCAATCGGCCAGTTGACTCCGCAACTCCGATATCCTTGGCACAATACCTGCTCTTCTTGGCCCGATGCCTAAGTCCAAGGCCCGAAGCCTTCTGTCGATACGTCGACCGATCCACCGGCCCGACGTCCAATCTTCTGACATGTTCCTCCGGCACAACATGATTTTCCTGCTTTAATTGTCTCATCCTAATCGAAGCATCCTACGTCACTCAAAACGTAGATTAAATCATAAACATATATCAAGTAGTTTCAACATCAAAATACGAGATTCAACAATCTCCCCCTTTTTGATGATGACAACCACTTGATTACGGAGTTAAACTTAACTCCCGAAGTTTAAACAAACCCCCCTATCAATATGCCATATTGATAGAACCTTGAATTCAAACTGAATTCAAGTCATTGCAATATTCATCATGAATACTTGCAACACGTCATCATGAACTTATGCATAAACTTATGCATAACATCATACTTCTCCCCCTTTGTCATCAACAAAAAGGAGAAGTCCAACTATTCTTGTGTTTGGAATATTTAACTTATTGCATAAAAAACATAATATCAAGTTTTATCATCATGCAGTTTTAAAGCCAGAAAATTTAGCAAATGTTACATCATGCTTATAACATTCAAGCTATCAAGTTTTAGATATGCAAGTTTTACAGCATACAAGATAGCACTTTTAGAACATGCAAGCTAGCAATGTTACAACATTTTAGTACTTGCAAGCTAGCAATTTAGAGATGTTCAAGAAGGCAACTCTTGCTTCTTGAAATATGCAAGTTGCAAGCTAGCAAATTTTTGCTTCCTTTGTAATGTTTGAGCTCGCAATTTTGCTTCCATTGCAAGGTGTAAGTTTAGCATGTTACTTTTCTTGAGATAGCAACTATTTGCTTCTCTTTATACTACAAGCTAGCAATTTTTACGATATGCAAGATTTACTACATTCAAGCTAGCAAAAATTTTGAAAGCAACTGCAAGATAGCTTTCTTGTGTAAACTTATGATTCTTGCTTCCTATTGCAATGTGTAAGTTGCAAGTTTTGCTTCTTGAGATAGGCAAGATAGCACTTTTGCAATTTTTGTTTGGCAAGCTTGTGATGTTCAAGATAACAAGCTCTTTCTTCTCTTTTGAGAAGTGTCATTTTAGCTTTCTTTGCAAGGTGCAAGCTAGCAAAATGCCAAACTAGCACGAGATAATGTTTTACATGAGGCAAGCAAACAATTTGGCAAGTGTTACATTTGCATCTTCTCTTTAGAGGAGTATAATTTTTGCTTTCATCTTGAATTGTGTAAGCTAGCTAGTTTGCCTCTTTTCATGATGTCCACGCTAGAAATTCTTGCTCCCCCTTTGTCATTGTCAAAAAGAAGGGAAGACCCTTTTTTCAATTTTCAGATTATGACAAAGGTAAGTATCAATTTTATTTGTGCATCATTATATATTCAAATTAAAACATACATAATTTCAAAAACCTTATTTTTTATGCATAATACCGAAAAATATACAATCATCATTAATGCATGATTCCTAATCATCATTTATTTTGTAACATGATGGTACCAAATTTGTCAAATTACATTCTACCATACATGATCAAAACTTCTTATTTGTATACATCAAAACAAATTAATGAATATTTCATGTATTCTTATCATCACATAAGGAATATCAAGAAGAATTATTAGGTGATAAGATAAACATTTCATGAATATAAAGAATTGCATAAAAATCATATCATAAGTGTTTCATGTATTCATATTATCACATGAAGCATACAAGACAACAATGCAAAAAAATCATATCATGAAGAATATCAATGTGAAAATTCAGCAATGATCACATGATACAATCACAAAGCATGATATAATTATGCGATATATCATGAGATGATAATTTATCATATCAATGAAAGATATCAATGAGGATCAATTGTTAGGATCAATTCGTGAATACCGAAGATATGATTCATGGTTCATTAAAATTCTTCTTAACAAGTTCACGATCAAGATTCATATAATTCATAATAAAGCAAATTGATGTACAATCATCACACAAGACATACAAGGCAAAGAAATCTTGTTATTTCTATATTATGAAATATATGATATCAAGGCTCATGATTCATTTGAAAAGATATAGCACAAATAAAATTGATACTTACCTTTGTCATAATCTGAAAATTGAAAAAAGGGTCTTCCCTTCTTTTGCATAAAGGGAAGGCATTCAACCGTAGTCGATGAGTCGAGTGAATTATTACAGAGATAATAATTCACTGAGTTAGAAGGAGTTCTAATAGGTATGACTCATGGCCAGCTCGATATTGGGCCTAAAGGGTCACACACATATGGTAGGCATTGCGGTGAGTAGAGGTTCGGATATGAGATATCTGATGGAGCCATTATCTTATTGGATATCCAATAAGCTTCTGAATTATTGGATTCCATGGACGAGATCCAATAAGAGCCCATGAGAGATTATTGGATAGAGATCCACTAATCTAAAAGACTTGGGTTATTGGATGCAAATCCAATACCCACTAGGGGAGGATCCATTAGGATTTGACAACGGACCTCTATAAATAGGAGGGATTCAGAGCCTCATAGGCTAGAGCCTTTGCTTGCCTCTCCTATTCTCCTTCCCCTCTCCACCTTAGAGCAGGCTTGGAGTTTTGAGGAGCGTCGTCGCAGCCCTGTTGTGCGGTTCACCGCTAGAGAAGAGGACGCTTGACCTCCTTCACCCTCTCCTAAAGATCTGCAAGGAAACAAGGATATACGATCTCCCTATGGAACACAATCTACTCTATATGCAGTTTTTCAGTTTCGTGGATTTTGCACACCAATCTTTGCATGACGACGAACATCTATTTGGGAATTAGGGATTTTATTTTCTTGTTCTTCCGCTGCGCATCTGATGTCGCCCCCAAGATTTCCCAACTGTGGTATCAGAGCCAGGTTGTTCATGCGAATGATTGGTTTTGAATTGCATGTGTTGTGTTTAAGAAGAATTTTGACGTCAAAATCATTGACGCAAAAACAAGGAAGGGCAATAATAGTTGCTACCCTCGATCTGCGTGCCTGTAGTCACCTACAATGGCAGCCACAACCAGGCAGCACAGCGCCAGCGCATGCCCAAGCGCTGTGCCTGCAGCATGCTTGTAGCCAGCGGGGCTGGCAGCCAGCGGGCAGAGGTACCGCAGGGCAGCGACGCTTGCGGCCGCTGCTCACGCGGGGTGACGCGCCGTAGGGCAGCGACGCTTGTGGCCGCTGCTCCCGCGGGAAAAACCGCGGCGAGGCAGCACTGCCTGCGGGCGCTGCCTCGCAGGCAGAACCGCTCGCGGAAGGGGCGGCGCTCCGGCCTCGTTGCACTTGCCTCCATCGGCAAGGTGGCAGCGGTAGTTGTAGCAGCGAAGAGGGAGAGGGGCTTAGGGTTGTGGGCAAAAAGATAGTTTTGCCCCTGCTAATTTGAGAAATTCCAGTTTCTATCTTTTGTCCAAATTACGAAAATACCCTATGAACTCAAAAATTCCCTATATGTCCCTGATTTCATAAAATACTAATTAATTAAAAAGTTTAGTTGATTATTATTTTTATCATTATCTAGTAGTCCTACATGATGATGATTATTTATACATGTGATGTATGATGTGTGGACGGATGATAATGGATAGTGTGATGTGTGTACTTATGATTATTATTATTGGGGTTTGCGAGCCTCCATTACATTTCTTGTTTATTGTCGGGCCTGCGTGCCTATGATTAAGTTGTAATCACATGAGGAGGCACAGCGGGAGCGTGGATGCTATAGCGGGACCCACGAGACGGACGATCGTGATGCATGAATATGCATCGAGATGTCGACGGAACCGACGAGGACGAGATGGATGATCACAGGGCATGGAGATGCACCATTGCATACATAAATCTTGATGTGAGTGATTAGGCACACTGGCTCAGGCCTAATCATAATAGGTTGTGGTCCATGATCATCCAGTGTGATTGCTTATACACATACTAGATATGTATATATATTTGCATGCGATGTAGATATATATTAAATATGTATATGTGTGACATGTCATATTAGGAGACCAAATTATAGAAACATCTCTCTCGATAATATTAAGTCGGTAAACTTGAGGCAATTAGATTGACCCACGTGGTCTTCTATCGTTATAAGTAGGAACAGATACCCGGTGTAGGTTGAGTTGGTCGAGTCCCTCGAGACTCACCTATATCGCGATTCGCTATCTTGCTTACGACATAGAGATGTCACCGGTGACCTGAGGACATGGTATACTTGGTCGAGTCCCTCGAGGGTATATCATCAAATCAGACTCATCTTATAACGAAGGTATTGACTTAACCGAACATCATGGTTGGTCGAGTCCCTCGAGACCATGGTGATTCGGAGGCCAAACAGGACGGGAATCACAAGGAGTTGTGACCGGCAAGAGTTTCCTACCTTTTAGGCTTAGTGTGATTGGTCGAGACCATCGAGGTTACACTAAGACACTGATTGGATCCTGATCCCCACTAGAAGTCTACCGGAGACTTCCGTTTCACGTGCTGAGGGTATCGCGTGACTCGTTAGTAAAATAGTGGGAGCATATTAAGATAGAAGTCCATATCTTGATAGTTTATTTCTTGTAAAATCTGCATGTTATTCATTTCTGCTACATCTTTATTTTCAGAAAATGTCACTTTAAAATCCCTTATGTGGCATACTTGATGTCAACCGCCTCACTGGTCCAAATTATACGGATTGGCTCCGTAACCTGAGAATTGTTCTCACGGCGGAGAAAATCATGTACGTTCTTGATATAGTGATGCCTACGCTCGAAGAAGGGGCAAGCGAGGATGAGATTGCTCGCTACGTGAAGTACATTGATGGCTCCACTCTTGCTCAGTGCTATATGTTGGGCTCTATGACTCCTGAGTTATAGAGACAACATGAAAAGATGGATGCTAGATCCATTCTCCTACATGTCCGCAAATTGTTTGAGGAATAGGGAAGGACTCAGCGATTTGAGATATTCAAGAGCCTCTTCCACACTAGGATGACTGAGGGGACACTGGTTCAGAACCATGTCCTAAAGATGATTGAGTGGATAGAGAAACTCACAGGTCTATGAATGGTCCTTGAGGATAACTTGTGTGTGGACATTGTGCTTCAATCCCTACCAGATTCCTTTTCACAATTCATAATGAATTTTAATATGAACAAGCTTGAGGTGACTCTCCTAGAGCTCCTCAATATGTTGAGGGAGGTAGAGAGTTCTCTACACTGGTGAGATTAGAAAGAAAAGGAAAGCAGAAAGGTCCCTTAGGAAGGGAAAGGGCAAGGGCAGACCAGGTAAAGCAAAGATTGCTAAGAAAGACCCAGCAAAGGACAAAGGCCAGTGCTTCCACTGCGGTAAAGATGGGCACCGGAAGAGGAACTGCAAAGAGTACCTTGCAGAAAGGGCAAAACAAAAGTTTGATGAAGCTTCAAGTACATTCATGAATGTAAATGTGTCCAAGAGGAAACGAGATGAGATGAACAGTGCATACCTGTGACATTGTAGGCTAGGTCACATCCATGAAAGAAGGATTCAAAAGTTGCTAAATGATGAATATCTAGATCCATTCGACTATGTGTCATATGAAACTTGCGAGCCTTGCCTTCGTGGAAAACTAACCAACTCCCCATTTAGTGGAATTAGAGAGAGAGCCACTGAGCTGTTGGAACTCATACATAGTGATGTATGTGGACCCACGTCAACTCATGCCATTGGTGGATACTCTTACTTCATTACTTTTACTAATGATTTCTCAAGGTATAGATATGTGTACTTAATGAAGTACAAGTCTGAGACCTTTGAGAAATTCAGAGAGTATAAGAATGAGGTGGAGAACCAGATTGGAAAGAGTATCAAAACTCTTCGATCAGATCGAGGAGGTGAGTACTTAAGTATAGAGTTTACTCAGTTCCTCAAGGACCATGGGATATTATCCCAATGGACACCTCCTTATACACCTCAACTCAATTGTGTCTTAGAAAGGAGAAATCATACGCTATTAGACATGGTACAGTCCATGATGAGTTTCGCTGACCTACCCATCTCATTCTGGGGATATGCCCTAGAAACCACAGCTTACCTTCTGAACAGAGTTCCAACTAAGTCAGTAGTGTCTACACCATATGAGATATGGAAAGGGAAGAAGCCTAATCTTAAGGTTGTTAAGATTTGGGACTGCCCTGCCCACGTTAAAAGATACAACCCCGATAAGTTAGAATCAAGGACAGAGCGATGCAAATTTGTGGGATACCCCAAGGAAACTTGTGGGTATATTTCTATCATCTCGAGGACCAAAAGGTCTTTGTAGCAAAGAGAGCAGTGTTCCTTGAGAAGGAACACATTCTTGGCAGAGATAGTGGGAGAATGATAGAGTTGAGTGAGGTTTGAGAACCAAGCTCAAGCATCACTCTACAACCCGAGTCTATTCAGACACCTAATACACAAGTTTCAACTTTATGTACGTCTAATAGAGTATCCCATCCTCCTGAGAGATATGTGGGACATATTAGAGGAGAGGATGTTGAGAATATTGATCCTCAGACCTACGATGAGGCTATTATGAGTATAGACTCCGGGAAGTGGCAAGAAGGCATGAATTCTGAGATGGATTCTATGTACTTCAACAAGGTTTGAAACCTAGTTGATGCGCCCAAAGGTATTATACCCATCGGTTGCAAATGGATCTTTAAGAAAAAGATCGGAGTAGATGGAAAGGTAGAGACCTATGAAGCAAGGCTAGTGGCTAATGTTAGGATCAAGAGCACTAAGAGGGGGGGGTGAATTAGTGTAGCGAAAAACGTTCAACGATTAAAACTGCATTCGTACGATAAAAGCGATTTTGGTAAGAAAGCCGATTTGTAAATCACTTTAACTTGTGATCAAGCGAGATGCAGTTAAAGCAAATATATAGAGGTAGTTTGTAGTTTAAGATAGACAACATAATGTAATAGCAAACTAGAATACGACGTTCGTACGATAAAAGCGATTTCCGTCTTAACGCCGATTCGAAAAATACTTAACTATGAAACATGTTCGTAAATGAGTAGAAGGCAGTAAGCTACTGAGGAGGTTTGCAGTAAAGATAAGATGCTCAAAGTAATTGCAAATCAAGATTTAAAGTGGTTCGGTCAATCTTGACCTACATCCACTTTTGGCTTCCTCCACCGATGAGGTCACTGACGTCCACTAGAGGCCTTCCTTCAATAGACGAAGTCCAACCACCCTTTTATAGTTTCACTCCTTTTAACGGGCTTAGGAGACAACCCTTACAAACTTTTCTCTCCTCTCTTGAAAGATCAAAACTTGGAAGAAAAGAGGTAGGAGAACTTCTAGCCTTTACAACAATTTTGAGCTCTAAAAATTACAGAGTTAGATTGGATTTTTGGTGCATTTGGTTGCCCTTTAATGCAGGAAAGGGTGGGGTTTATATAGGCCCCAAACTGGTTTGAATTTGGAGCTCAAAAGTGTCTTTTCCCGGAGTTCCGGGGTCCTGGCGGTACTACCTCCTAACTGAGGCGGTACAACCGCCTGGCAGATCGGAGATTGAATCTTTGGGTGGTGCCACCGCCTGATTGGGGCGGTTGCACTGCCCAGTCTCGCTCGGAGACTAAGCCCAGGCGGTGCCACTACCTAACCTAGGCGGTTGCACTACCCAGCTTTCTTGGGAGACCATCTCCTGGGCGGTGCCACCGTTGACCCTGGCGGTGCCACCGCTTGGCAGGAATTCTGGTCCGAATGGGTTGATACATTCGGCCCAATTTGGGTCTATCAAGGGCCCAATTGCCCCCAGATTAAGTTAATGAGATCACCTCCCATTCCTAACTTAATCTACATGCTAACTACGATATTTCTTAAGACATTTACTGCAACTTGCTCAGGTGCGCCAATCGCTTCTTCCGGTGAGCTTCCGGCGAACATCCGACGAACCTTCGGCGATGCTTCGGCGGACTTCTGGGAAACTCCTAGACTTGCGACGATCCACTTGGTGAGTTCCGAGAAGCTTCTTTGGCAAGCTCCTGGACTTCTCAGATTTTTTCCTGCACAACCTCCGACGACCGTCCGGACTTCCGTCGAACTCTCGAACTCCCAACGTGATCATAGTCTTGACTCTGGTGTAACTCCTACTGTATATCTTACTTCCATCGTAGTTAATCCTGCACATGTAAAACAAAACTTCATTTGAGACAATTAATCCTAAGCAATTAACCAAGTTGTCCGACATGTCATTGGTCCCTCGACGCTTCGTCCGATTATTCGGTGCATTATCCTCTCCTACGGCCTATTGCCCAATCAGCCAGTTGACTCCGCAACTCCGATATCCTTGGTACAATACCCGCTCTTCTTGGCCCGATGCCCGAGTCTACGGCCTGAAGCCTTCCATTGATACGTCGACCGATCCACCGGCCCGACGTCCAATCTTCTGACATGTTTCTCCGGCACAACATGATTTTTCCTGCTTTAATTGTCTCATCCTGATCGAAGCATCCTGGGTCACTCAAAACGTAGATTAAATCATAAACATATATCAAGTGGTTTCATCATCAAAATACGAGATTCAACAATTTCCCCCTTTTTGATGATGACAACCACTTGATGACGGAGTTAACCTTAACTCCCAGAGTTTAAACAAACTCCCTCTATCAATATGCCATATTGATAGAAACTTTTGGATTCAAAAATCCAAGCAACATGTCATCATAAACTTATGCATAAACTTATGCATAACATCATACTTCTCCCCCTTTATCATCAACAAAAAGGAGAAGTCCAACTATTCTTGTGTTTGGAAAATAAGTTTAACTCATTGCATGAAAAACATAATATCAAGTTTTATTATCATGCAGTTTTGAAGATAGAAAATTTAGCAAGTGTTACATCATGCTTAAAACATTCAAGCTATCAAGTTTTAGATATGCAAGATTTACAACATACAAGATAGCACTTTTGCTTCTTTTGAGATAGCAACTTCTACATCGTGCAAGCTAGCAAATTAGAGACGTTCAAGAATGCAACTCTTGCTTCTTGAAATATGTAAATTTTGTCAACTTTGCTAGATGCGCAAGTTAGCATGTTTTCCTTCTTAAGATAGGCAAGATAGCACTTTTGTAATTTTTGTTTCTTAAGATGTTCAAGATAGCAAGCTCTACATCTTGCAAGTTAGCAATGTTACAACATTTTAGAACATGCAAGCTAGCAATTTAGAGATGTTCAAGAAAGCAACTCTTGCTTCTTGAAATATGCAAGTTTGCTAGATGTGCACATTAGCATGTTTTGCTTCTTCTTGAGATTTCAAGCTAGCAATTATCGATGATGTTTAAGATAGCAATTTCTTCTCTTTTGAGAAGTGCAATTTTTGCTTTCATCTTGAATTGTGCAAGCTAGCTAGTTTGCCTCTTTTCATGATGTCCACGTTAGAAATTCTTGCTCCCCCTTTGTCATTGTCAAAAAGAAGGGAAGACCCTTATATCAATTTTCAGATTATGACAAAGGTGAGTAATCATTCTTATTTCAAAATTCCATAATTGAGATAAACCTTGAATTTAAATTAAGGCAATTTTAATCATGATTCATATCATATGCAATACATCACATACATCATAATAAAAAGCATGAGTATTGCATGCATCATTTTAGCAACAAATCATAGCATTTCATCACATGGCAAGATATCAACAAGTAAAATTACGATACAAGTTCTTGATATCTTAACATGATGCAAACATGGCATATGGCAATCATAACATTTTGTATCATCAATTTACCATATATTTCGTTGCAAGATTCTTTTGATATTTTAACATAATTCAAATTCAAATATGGCACTCATAGCATCAATTCATATATTTCTCCCCCTTTGTCATCAACAAAAAGGAGAATGATATAAGCAAATTTTAAACGTAAGTGCGGTAATGATTCATGCCATAACTAGGTTTATGTCACTTTTCAACAATGAGTGATAGGATATCAATTATACAAACATCTTAAGGAAAACATGACATGGAGATAGCTTTCATTACTTCTTCCTCTTTATTTGTTATTATCTTTTTGCATGAAGGAGGAAAGTCATTTGTGAGCTTAGTCGAATGAAGTTAAAATTGATAAGATATTAAAGCACACTTCATTTTTACATGGATCAAGATATGTGTGTGAATCAAATCCTTGCACATAAAACTATTTCTCTAAAGATATAAGAAGGAATCATCAAATCCATTTCTCAAAAGATATTTTTCACATGATAAGTCTACGAGAGATGCATTTGCTAGTTGATTCCATATGTCAAAAATCAATGATATGAATCAAACTCGATATGACATATGTTTATTAAGTCTGGAAGAGAATAATGTATCGAGAAAATCCGATTGTTAGGATTAAGAAGATCCAAAAATAAAATTTAACACTTTCATGCATTCGGACAAGGTTTTGCTATAGATTTTCAAATTCAATCATGAAGATAAAACATGCTTATTATCATGAAATTTTTTGTATCCAAAACACATAATTTCCAACGTGTTATTAGGGCATGTAATAGTGTAAAATTCTTATTATAGCAATTATATCCTATCATGCATGATCAAAATTTCTCCTCATTTTATCATATTTAACATGATTGAAGCATTGAACATTATTCATATTTAAAATGTGTCTCATGTCATAAGTATGAATCAAGCATTTGTGAAATCCAAAATCATCCTCAAAGTCACATTCAATAAATTCATACATGACAAGCATAGATTTATTGAAAAGTTGATAAGATAGAAGATCACATTTTGTTTGTATAAATTTCTATTTATGTGATTTGCTTCTTATAAGCATGCCTTTGCCTTTAATAAAACAAGTGTCAACATTTAAGACGGAAAGGTAAATTTTATAAAACAAATCATCAAGCATGAATCCATGTTAACATCCTTTTAATATCTTGATATTCATCATCAAGTACGATTTCAAAAAGTATGTTCAAGAGAAATCATTAAGACCAAATGCATGATACACTCATTTATTTTCATGTTTATTTTCATGAGATTCACAAGATTGGTAAAATAAATTCATTAATCTCAATAGGATAGAAAATTTATTTTCATTTCATTGATTTCATGTGAGGGTATTCAAGTCTTTTATGAAAACATGTATCATCATGTAAAATTGAAACATAAGCTTCGCATTGAAACCGTCAAGACCAAACACATCATGATATCACATCTTTCATCAAAAGACTATCAAGAAATTCATACATAGATGCACTATGTCATCTTAATATGTCATGAGAATGTCATCTTAATTCGTCATAAAAACGATTAGACCAAAAATATGTTAATCTAAAATGAGAGTTTTAAATCAACATTTACTTCAAAAACTCATGCATGGTATAAAATCATCAAGATACACATGCATGGATTAATCCTAAGCATTATCACATATCATATAATTATCATCCCTAATGTTGCATACATCATTCAACATTTCAAAACATAACATGCATGAAACCTTAGCAATATACTTTTCATGATCAAATTTTTAATTTTTCAAAGATTCTAAAAAGAAAATCATGATATAATTTTTGTAAAATAATTTTTTATTTCCTATTCCTACTATCTAAATTAAGCACTCATGAAAAACTTCAAATAATTTCAAAATAATTCAAGAGAGTTGAGTTACTTACCTTGTAGTCGAAGCCCGTCAAAGCCCAATTTGTCGTTTTACCTTTGGAAGTTCTTGATTCATCCTTGGTTGCCTTCCACTTCTTTGGCCTCTTCCTCCGTTTAAGTTCATTATTTATTTTAGATTTTTGTTTAATAAACTTATTAAGATTTAGTGTTCGAAGTTCAAGTTCATCATTGTCCTCATCACTTGAGTCATCGCTCAAAGTGGTATTCATTTGTCCGGAGTTCCAAATCCTTCCTATTCTTTAGAAGGTGGTTCAAGTGCTCATCGGGTTCAAAATGTTCTAAAAGTGTCATTTCATAGGTCATTAATGACCCGATTAATTCTTCTAATGGAAAATTATTTAAATTTTTTATCTCTTGTATTGTGGTTATTTTAGGATCCCACATTTTTGGAAGGGATCTTAAGATCTTGCTTACGAGATCAAAATTTGAAAAAGATTTATCAAGAACTTTTAGATTATTGACGACATCCGTGAAACGGGTGTACATGTCGCATATAATCTCGCTTGGTTGCATTCGAAAAAGCTCAAAATCATGCAATAAAGTGTTAACTTTCGAGTCTTTGACTCTACTATTCCCTTGTGTGTGATTTCAAGTGTTCGCCAAATATCAAAAGCTGTTTCACACGTAAAAATCCGATTGAACTCATTTTTGTCCAAAGCGCAAAATAAGGCATTCATAGCCTTTGCGTTTAAAGAAAAATACTTCTTCTCCAAATCTAACCATTCGTTCATCGGTTTAGAGGGAAGTTGAAAATCATTTTCAACAATATTCCATAAATCCAAATTAATAGAAATCAAGAAAACTCTCATTCGAGTTTTCCAATAAGTGTAGTTCAATCTATTAAACAACGATGGACGAACAACCGATAAGCCCTCTTGAAAGCCATGAAGAGCCATTTCTCTCGGATGTAAATCCGAAATGAGAAATACTGGGCTCTGATACCAATTGTTAGGATCAAGAGCACTAAGAGGGGGCGGGGGGGGGGGGGGGGGGGGGTGAATTAGTGCAGCGGAAAACTTTCGACGATTAAAACTGCATTCGTACGATAAAAGCGATTTTGGTAAGAAAGCCAATTTGTAAATCACTTTAACTTGTGATCAAGCGAGATGTAGTTAAAGCAAATATATAGAGGTAGTATGTAGTTTAAGATAGACAACAGAATGTAATAGCAAACTGGAATACGACGTTCGTACAATAAAAGCGATTTTCATCTTAACGCCGATTCAGAAAATACTTAACTATGAAACATGTTTGTAAATGAGCAGAAAGCAGTAAGCTACTGAGGAGATTTGCAGTAAAGATAAGATGCTCAAAGTAAATGCAAATCGAGATTTAAAGTGGTTCGGTCAATCTTGACCTACATCCACTTTTGGCTTCCTCCACCGACGTCCACTAAAGGACTTCCTTCAATAGGCGAAGGCCAACCACTCTTTTACAATTTCACTCCTTTTGACGGGCTTAGGAGACAACCCTTACAAACATTTCTCTCCTCTATTGAAAGATCAAAACTTGGAAGAAAAGAGGAAGGAGAACTTCTAGCCTTTACAACACTTTTGAGCTCTAAAAATCACATAGTAAGATTAGATTTTTGGTGCCTTTGGTTGCCCTTTCATGCAGGAAAGGGTGGGGTTTATATAGGCCACAAACTGGTTTGAATTTGGAGCTCAAAAGTGTCTTTTCCCGGATTTCTGGGGTCCTGGCGGTACTACCTCCTGACTGGGGTGGTATAAACGTCTGGCAGCTCGGAGACTGAGCCTCTGGGTGGTGCCATCGCCTGACAGGGCGGTTGCACCACCCAATCTCGCTCGAAGACTAAGCCCAGGTGATGCCATCGTGTTAGGACTCTAGCTAGGAGAGTCCTAATTGAGAGGGACATTCATGTAGGAGGTTTTTTCTTAGAGAAGAATTAGGAGTTATAAGGGAATAGGAGTCTTGAGTAGGAGTCCTATTAGGAGTTGGTTAGAAGTAAGGGTCTTAAGTAGGAGTCCTATTAGGAGTTAGGGTTTAGAAGCTCTATAAATAGTCATGTATTCCTTCTCTTTTCTTAAGCAATAGATGAATCTTTTCTGCAGCCTTTGAGCAGCAACTTGGAGGGAGGAACCCCTATAGAGTTCCAAGGAGGCTGATCCCCTAAAGAGATCAACCCCAAGTTTAGAATCTACAAGGGTTCTAATACCTGGTATCAGAGCAGCATTCTTGGCATCTCGCTGCCCTTCCATAGCCATCCATCAGCCCTCCACAGCCGCCCAAAGCAATTCCCACAAATGCTTAAAAGATCGTCGCCAAATTCTGCCATCATCTCCACCACCGCGGATCATCCTTTGATCTCCATGTGAATTGCAATAGGTTCTAGTTTCCTACCTTACTGTTGCTGTAATTTAGTTATCCCTATCCGAAAATCAAAAAAAAAAAATTGTTCCTATATTACTGCATAAACTTTTCGTCACAAAGTTTTCATCTCTACAACGAAAGATACATTGCAGAATTTCAGCCAAATAGCACTATTTGTTTGATCTTGATACTATATTTTCTCTGTCCAAACCAATCCCCCAACCCTTTCAACCATCACTTCTCTCAACCTATACATGCCTTTAACCCGTCAACAAAAGAGAGATCTTAACATCACAGATTTGGAGCCATATACTATTGTTGAATCTCGGATTTTGATGATAAAATCAATTGATGGGTTAATTGATCTAATCCATATTATTGAGTTAAGTGTGCAGGATTAACTACGATAACCAGAAAACACAAAGCAAGAATACTGGAGTCAAGTTCGATGAACGTTTAAGAGACCGAAGAATCGTCGGAGATGCCGCCGGAACCAACCGAGAAGAAATCGGGAACCTGTCGGAATTTTTGGAAGTTCGCCGAAGAGATCATCGGAGGTTCACGGAGATCACCGAGAAGGCTCGGCTACTCGTTAAAGTTATCACAAGATCGGGAGCTTGCTGGGAGTCCGTCGAAAGAAGTTCGTCGGAAAGCTCGCCGGAATAAGACTCGACATTCGCGATTCAAAACTTGCTTAGAATGCTTTTTTGTTATGTAGTTCATATGTAATTAGGATTAGGATTAAGAGATAATCATATATCCTAGTTAGGGGCCAACTGGGCCCAAAATTAGACTTGGTTTGGGCTAAATTTAAAGCCCAACCAATGAACTGGAGAGTCTGGCGGTGCTGGGCAGTGGCACCGTTTGACTGGGTGGTGGCACCGCCAGTCCACTGTTAGTGTCAGACACTGACAGGCGGTGGCACCGCCAGCATCGGAAACCAAAGAGAATTCAAATTTTGGAGCTCAAATTTGAATCCTCTTGAGGCCTATAAATACCTTTCAAATCTCAGCTGAGATTACAACTTTTTGAGAAGCAATTGATTGAGAGAAAGGTCTTAGAAAAGTCTTAGCTAGTCTTGTTTTCAATTTACTAGTGTTCACCTCCTTCTTTCTTGCTGAAAATCTGTAAGAGAGTGAACCGCTTGTAAAAAGTTATAAGAGGGGTATTTACCCTTCCCCTTCACGAGATTTGCTAGTAGAAGGTGGGAGCCTCATCGAAGAGGGGCCTCGCAAGTGGATGTAGGTCATTTGACCGAACCACTTTAAAATCGGCGTAATCTCTGGTTTGCATTTCATTACTGCTATTTTCATTACTACAAACCTTCTTACTTGCTTTATTTCCTCATTACCTTTGCTGCACAACTTTGCGAATACGCCTTCAAGTTAAGCACTTCCGAGTTCGGTTTTTTTATCGTACGAAAGATTTGTCAAAACCGAAGTTTTAATCCGCTGTACTAATTCACCCCCCCCTCTTAGTACCGCTATGATTGTAACAATTGGTATCAGAGCTAGGCTCACTCTCATATTTGGTTTGATACCCAAGAGAGATGGCTTACTCCGGCATACATGAGGGTCATTCTATCACACGTCCACCCTTGTTTAATGGGCCGGATTATATTTATTGGAAGACTCGTATGAGGATCTTCCTCATTTCCATGGATTTCGGGCTTTGGACTATTGTTGAAAACGGATTTCAAAAATCTTCTCGTCCGATGAGCGAATGGAATGAATCGGAGAAGAAGGTTTTTGCTTTAAACGCAAAGGCTATGAATGCCTTATTTTGTGCACTAGACAAAAATGAATTTAATCGTGTTTCAATTTGTGATTCGGCTTTTGATATTTGGAGAACTCTTGAAGTCACTCATGAAGGCACTAGCCGAGTGAATGAGTCCAAAATCAACATCCTTGTGCACTCTTACGAACTTTTCCGAATGAAACCAAGTGAGTCCATCGGAGACATGTACACCCGGTTCACGGATGTCATCAATGGACTCAAAGCTCTTGGTAAAGATTTTACTAACTTTGAACTAGTAACTAAAATCTTAAGATTCCTCCCTAAAAGTTGGGATCCAAAAGTTACAGCTATTCAAGAGGCCAAAGAACTTAAAACATTCCATCTTGAAGAACTCATTGGGTCTCTAATGACCTACAAAATGACATGTCAAGCTCATGACGAGCTCGAGAACCCCCTTCCAAAGAACAGGAAGGATATGACACTCACATCACAAGAAGACCACTTGAAAGGAACATCAAGTGATGAGGATAGTGACAATAACATTGTACTTTTGACTCAAAAATTTAAAAAATTATTTAAGAAAGAATAAATTTAAAAATAATATAAAAAATAAATTCGAACACAGGAAGGACCAAGTAATTTGCTATGAGTGCAAAAAACTGGGACACTACAAGAACGATTGTCTTCTAAGCAAAAAAGAGAATATCAAAGAAGAAGGCGTTCAAGGCAACGTGGGATGATTCAAGCGCGTCCGAAGAAGAGGAGTCCAACACCGAGCAAGTTGCTCATTACACCCTAATGGCCATCGGAGAAGAGGTAACGGATTTAATTGATGCAGATTTACCTTATCATGAATTATTAAATGCTTTCCATGAGTTATTTGATGAATGTAAGACAATTAGTAGAAAATACAAATTACTAAAAAAGGAGCATGATAGTCTCACTTGTGATATCGATAAATTATAAACTGAATATCATGATAGTTTAGCTCCATGTATAAAATGCCATGATCTAGAATCTCTCCAAAAGGAGAACTTGCTACTTAAGGACATCTTGAAGAAATTTGAGGTTGGTAGCAAATCTTTGAACATGATCCTTACAAATAAGGGTCACGTTCCTAAAAGAAGTGGAATCGGATTTGTGAGAAGTCCTCACCAAAATCCAACCACCTTCATTAAGGGCCCCGTCTTACATGTTCGGCACCAAAGCAATTGCAACTTGTGTTGCAAATATGGACATAAAACTTATAAATGTCCATTCAAGAAAATTAGTCCGAACAAACTAATTTGGGTTCCTAAAGGAACCATGATCAATTCTATGCAATATGCTGAACAAGTTAAATCAGTTTTTAAGGCACCCAAAAGAAAATGGGTACCTAAAAATAATCCCTTCTTGTAGAAACATGTACCATCACAAGCTAGGAGCAAGAGATGGTATCTAGATAGTGGATGCTCAAGACATATAACTGGAGATTCATCTCATTTCTCTATGCTCACTAGCAAAGAAGAAGAGTATGTCACCTTCGGAGACAACAACCAAGGCAAAATCATTGGCAAGGGAACCATAAGTAACAAATTAAAATTTTCTATTGATGATGTCTTACTAGTTGATGGATTGAAACATAATCTCTTGAGTGTTAGTCAATTATGCGATAGAGGTTTCATCGTTAGATTTGAATCAAATGTGTGTATTATTGAAAAACCAAACCATAACATAACTATGATTGCATTAAAACAAAATAATGTCTACACCATCAACCTTGATGAACTGAGTAATGAAATGTGCTTCTCCACTTTAAATGATGATGCTTGGCTTTGGCATAGGAGACTAGGCCATGCAAGCATGAAACTAATATCTAAGATCTCATCTAGAGAATTAGGGCGAGGAATTCCAAATATAAAGTTTATTAAGGACAAAGTATGTGATGCATGTCAACTAGCTAAACAAATAAAAACTAGTTTCAAACCAAAAACTCAAATTAGCACCATTAGACCATTGCAATTGATTCATTTGGATTTATTTGGACCAATTGACACGATAAGTCTAGGAGGAAGCAAATATGCGTTTGTAATTGTGGATGACTATACTAGATACACTTGGACCTATTTCTTAGCTCACAAAAGTGATTGTTTCAAGTGTTTCTCTAAATTTTGTAAACTCACCCAAAACGAAAAAGGTTTCATGATTTCATCAATTCGGAGTGATCACGGTGGCGAATTTCAAAACCGTGACTTTCAAAATTTTTGTGAAGTAAATGGATACAATCATAACTTCTCCACTCCGAGGAATCCCCAACAAAATGGAGTAGTTGAAAGAAAAAATAGAAACCTACAAGAAATGGCAAGAACGATGTTAAATGAACATAGTCTACCCAAGTACTTTTGGGCCGAAGCCGTAAATACAGCTTGCTACATCATGAATAAGGTCCTAATAAGACCATCCCTATCAAAAACTCCCTATGAATTATGGAATAATAAAAAAACAAATATTTCTTATTTTAAAGTTTTCGGTTGTAAATGCTTTATTTTGAATGAAAGGGATGTCTTAGGAAAATTTGATGCTAAATCCGATAAAGGCATCTTTCTTGGTTACTCTTCCGTTTCTAAGGCTTTTCGGGTTTTTAACAAAAGAACTTTAGTAATAGAAGAGTCTATTCATGTAATTTTTAATGAAAATTTTAATTTAAAGAAATATGATGTTGATGATGATCTTGGTTTTGATAATTTGAATTTAAATGAACCCCCTCCTCAAAATAGCAACTTGGATGCACCTTCTTTCGAAATTACCTTACCTAAGGAATGGAAGTATATAGATGCTCATCCAAAGGAGCTAATTATAGGAGATACATCAAAAGGGGTTCAAACTCGTTCCTCTTTCAAGAATTTTTGTGCTAATGCCGCCTTCCTTTCTCAAATCGAACCTAAATGCATTGACGAGGTCATAAAAGATGATTTTTGGGTTATTGCAATGCAAGAGGAATTGAATCAATTTGAGAGGAATAAGGTATGGAAGCTTGTTCCTAGACCTAGTGACAATTTAGTCATTGGTACTAAATGGGTCTTTAGAAACAAGCAAGACGAAAATAGTATCGTGGTTAGAAACAAGGCTAGATTAGTGGCCAAAGGTTTCAACCAAGAAGACGGTATCGATTACGAAGAAACCTTCGCTCCCGTGGCTCGATTAGAAGCCATAAGGATGCTCCTTGCCTATGCTAGTAGTAATAATTTTAAACTGTTTCAAATGGATGTCAAAAGTGCTTTCTTGAATGGTTTTATTTTCGAAGAAGTATATGTCGAATAACCTCCCGGATTTGAAAATTCTCTTCTTCCTAATCATGTATTCAAATTGACTAAGGCTCTCTATGGCTTGAAACAAGCTCATAGAGCTTGGTATGAAAGGCTTTGTTCCTTTCTTATTTTAAATAATTTTACCAAAGGCAAGGTTGATACTACATTGTTTATTAAATATTTTGAAAATAATTTTCTTATTATGTAAATTTATGTTGACGATATTATTTTTGGCTCCTCGGATGAATCACTATGTGAATCATTTGCCAAATATATGAGTCATGAATTTGAAATGAGTTTAATGGGTGAATTAACTTTCTTTTTGGGATTACAAATCAAACAACTTATTGATGGTATATTTCTTAACCAATCTAAATATACATTATAATTGTTAAAACGATTTAACATGGATAATTCAAAAGCAACAAACACCCCTATGAGTACTTCGATTAAGTTAGATATGGATGAAAATAGTGAAAATTTTGATCAAAAAACATATAGGGGAATGATAGGTAGTCTACTCTACCTCACCACGACTAGACCAGATATTATGTTTAGTGTAGGACTTTGCACTAGGTTTCAATCTAATCCTAAATTATCTCATCTTAAGAGTGTTAAAAGAATATTTAGGTATCTTAAAGGAACTCCAAATTTAGGATTATGGTATCCAAAATCTGAAAAATTTGATTTAATAGCTTATGCAGATGCCGATTTTGGCGGATGTAGGATAGATAGAAAAAGTACATCCGGAACATGCCAATTTTTAGGACATGCATTTGTTTCTTGGACTTCCAAGAAACAAAATTCAGTTGCACTATCTACGGCGGAAGCCGAATACATTGCTGCAAGTGCATGTTGTGCACATGTTGTTTGGATGAAAAATACATTGGAAGACTATGGAATTCACTTCAAAAATGTTCCCATAAAATGTGATAATACTAGTGCCATATGCCTCACCAAAAATCCAATTCAGCACTCTAGAACTAAGCACATCGACATTAGGCATCATTTCATACGCGATCATGTCCTTAACAATAATGTTGTTCTAGAATTCATTGACACAAAGAATCAATTAGCAGATATATTTACAAAAGCTTTGAATGAAGACCAATTTGAATTCATTAGAAGGAAATTAGGTATGTTAAATTGTCCCTAAGAATAAACTTGTTTGAATGGATTTTCCGTAAAGTTTTTCATCCTCTCTCCGTTCCTCGGTGAATTTGATCCTTCTCTTTCGATTATAAATGAAACATTAAATTACCTTATCCTATCTTGAGTCAAACACCGCTCCCATCTGTTGAATCTTTTATTTTGATGATGAAACCACTTGATATGTGTTTATGATTTAAACTGCATTTTGAGTGATGCAGGTCTACTCGATCAGGTTTAGACAGTTGACGCAGGAGGAATTGACGTTGCGCCGGAAGAGATCAAGTCAGGATATTGGATGGCTGAATGCTTTGAACGTCGGGCATCGGGCTAAGGAGAGCGAAATTGCGCCAAGGATATCAGGGTTGCGGAGGTCAACCGCCGATTGGGCAACAAGCCGCAAGAGAGGACGATGCACCGAAGAATCGGACGAAGCGCCAACTAATGACGTGCCGAGCAACAGAATGTCAATTCGCGTTGTAATAATTGTCTAGATCGGAGTTGAGTTTTGGTTTGTGTGTGCAGGATTAACTACGATAACGATGAAGATATAAAGCGAAACAAAGTGCTGGAGTCAAGCGCGAAGGATTTGTTGCGAGTTCGAGAGTTCGACGAAAGTCCGAAGGTTCGTCGGAAATGCTGTCGGAACTAGCCGAGAATGAGTAGGGAGCTTGCCGAAGGGTTTTTCGGAAGCTCGCCGGAAGGTTCGTTGGAAGTTCGCGGAGCTCACCGAGAAAGATCGGAGCTTGCTGAAGAAGCTCGTTGGAACTCGCCAAGATCAAATCGTGAAGTCTAGGAGCTTGCCGAGAGTCCGCAGAATGGTTTTCGAGAGTTTATCGGAAGACCGTCGGAAGTTCGCCGGAAGAAGTCTTGACTTACAGACTTTGTAATAGCTTAGAAAATGTCTTTAAATTCATAGTTAGTACGTTAATTAGGGTTAGGATTAGGTGTTAATCCTATAACCCAAGTAGGGGCCAATTGGGCCTGAGTTCGGACTAGTTTGGGCCAAGTTTGGAGCCCAACCAGTGAGCTGATTTGGCCTAGGCGGTGGCACCGCCCAGCACCCGAGACCTGGGCGGTGACACCTCCTGGCTTGGCCGGTTGCACCGCCCAGCACCCGAGCGCTGGGCGGTGGCACCGCCAGCATCGGGAACATAAGAGAATTCAAATTTTTGGAGCCCAAATTTGAATCATCTTGAGGCTTATAAATACCCCTCAAGTCTCAGCTGAGAATACAACTTTTGTGCAGCAAGTGATTGAGAGAAAAGTCTTAGAAGAGTCTTTGACTTTCTTGTTTTCAATTTGCTAGAGTTCTCCTCATTCTTTCTTGCTGAAAATTTGTAAGAGGTTGAACTGCTTGTAAAAGGTTGTAAGAGGGGTATTTGCCCTTCCATTTCAAGAGATTTGCTAGTGGAAGGTGGGAGCCTCATCGAAGAGGGGCATTGCAAGTGGATGTAGGTCATTTGACCGAACCACTCTAAAATCGACGTAATCTCTGGTTTGCATTTCATTATTGCTATTTACATTACTGCAAACCTTCTTACATGCTTTAGTTCCTTATTACCTTTGCTGCACAACTTTAAGAATACGCTTTCAAGTTCCATTCTTATCGTACGAAAGATTTGTCGAAACCGAAGTTTTAATCCGCTACACTAATTCACCCCCCCCCCCTCTTAGTGCCGCTCCTATCCTAACAATTGGTATCAGAGCCACGTTTTTCTACCTTGGTTTAACACCCAAATAGAAATGGCTCTCTCATTTGTCCTCCCTTTTTCAATGGGACGGACTACACTTATTGGAAATCTCAAATTAGAGTTTTCTTACTTTCTTTAGATTTGAATTTATGGCACATAGTCGAAAATGGATTTGAAATGTCTTCTCTTTCAATGAACCATTGGAATGATTTGGAGAAGAAGATGTTTTCTTTAAACGCAAAGGCTATGAATGCCTTATTTTGTGCTTTGGACAAAAATGAGTTCAATCGGATTTCAACGTGCGAAACGACTTTTGATATTTGGCGAACACTTGAAATCACGCACGAGGGAACTAGTAGAGTCAAAGACTCGAAAGTTAACATTTCAATACATGATTTCGATCTTTTTCGAATGAAGCCAAGCGAAACCATTGTTGACATGTACACCCGTTTTATGGATGTCGTCAATGGTTTACAAGCTCTTGGCAAATGTTTCTCGAATTTTGAACTTGTTAGTAAAGTTTTACGATCACTTTCTAAAGCTTGGGAATCAAAAGTAACGGCAATACAAGAAACAAAAGATTTAAATATTTTTCCACTTGAAGAACTTATCGGCTCATTGATGACATATGAAATGGTGCGCAATGCACATGATGAACACAATGAACACTTGGACCACCTTCCAAAGAACAGGAAGGATTTGGAACTCCGGGCAATGCACATGAGTTGCAGCCGCAGCCGCCGATTGTCGTCCTCCTCGCGGCGACCGAAACAGGGCAACTCACGTATTGCCCTTGTTCCCAGCCGCGTCACCACCACTTTTCCCAGCCGCATCGCCGCCGCTCGATCATCCGGCCAGCGACCTCTTCTCCTTGTGTCCCCATCTCGCTCGAGCAAGAAGGACCACCGGCACCGCAGCCGTAGCCGTTGGTTGCCGCAGCCCCTCCTTGCAGCGGTTGTAGAAACAGAGCTTCCTCTGTTGCCGCAGCCCCTCGTCGATCGCAGCCACGCCTTAAGCGCCGTCACCTTCCAGCCGACCCACCACCACTGCCAGCCACCGTGCGGCGACCGCTGCTCGCCTCCCAGCCGCCGCTCCCCCTTGCTCGGGCGAGAACGACCGCCGCCACTCACCCTTGCTCTGCCCCCTTGTGACCGAGAAATAGGGCAATCCTCTTGCTGCTGCGAACGTCGGTTGCCACGACTGCTGCTGCCAGCCACCGCAGCCTTCACCTCAACCCCCTCGATCTGCACCGTTACTGCAGCCCCCTTGCTCTACATCTTTGCCGCAGCCGCCGGTTACCACCACTGCAGCCTCAACCCCGGCCACTTCAACGCCACCTCCCTCTTGTTCTGCCTCCACTGCTGTAGTTGTTGGTTGGCATCACCGCAGCCTCAACTTGGCTGCTCGGCGATTGCTTCCTTAGGTCACAACAGTCACAACCGTCGCCTTTCAGTCTCGGCGCTCTCATCTCACACAACGACAAAAACATAGGGCAGGAACTCTTCCTCCATCGCAGCCACCGCAGTGGCAAGTCCTTGCCGGCGCTGCCCCCAACCACATCACCATCGTTGCCTCCCAACCCTCAGCAGCAGCGATCCCTCCACGCAGCGACTGCAACAAGCATTGTTGCCTCTCACCAGCGCCTCCTTGCGCAGTGTGACAGAAACAGAGCAACGCTGCCTTCCATCCGCGCCATCGCAGCCATCGCAGCGGTGAGCCCTTGGCGGTGCTGCCCTAGCCGCACCACCATCGCTGCCTCCAAGCCCTCAGCAATAGCGATCCCTCTACGTAGCGACCGCAACAAGCATCGCTGCTTCCCACGCGGCGACCGCAACTACATCCTTGCATCCTCGCAGCAACCCTTCATTCTCATAGTGTTGCCACCGATTGCGTCACAATAGCAGCACCGAATAGGGCAGTGATTGATGCCCTTGACCAACACCAAAAATAGGAGTTGAGATTACAGATTTGTAGTCTTACAAAATGGCCACCGATAACTCAGTGAAAGCACAAATGGAAGCATTGGAAATTAGAATTGAGAACCGGTTACAAGAAGTACTTAATGATTTCAAAAAGGACTTACTGGGGAGCTTTAGTAAATTTCAACAAGGTGGGAGCTGAAGTTCTACGTTGCACATATATGAAAATATAGGAAAAGGGCCCCAAGATTGTGACACAAATTACTCACCCATAAAGATGGAATTTCCGAGATGGAAAGATGGAGATCCGACCAATTGGATCTCTAAGGCAAAATTTTTTTTTCGTTTTCACAGAACCCCAGAAGAATCCAAGGTAGAAGTGGCCTCAATCCAGCTCGAGGGAGATGCACTCCAATGGTACGATTGGTATGAAACTTTCCACGGAGTTCCTTCGTGGGAGCAGTTCAAAAGAGGGCTTCTTGTTCGCTTTGGCCCATCCGAATATGAGAATGTTGATTGCCAGCTCACCAAAATTCGTCAGACTTCTACAGTGTTAGAATATCAGAGTAGGTTTGAAAGATTATCAAATCAAGCTAGAGATTGGTCAGATCGATAACTTCTGGATACATTTATTGAAGGGCTTATTCCAGAGATCTGGTGTGAAGTTAAGGCTCGTCAACCCTGCACTATGATAGCTGCGATCTCATTTGCAAATCTACATGAGAAAAAAATTAGCAAGGAAAGATCAGCAAGGGGTTTGTACTATGATGAAAAATGGAGTATGGAGCACCGATGTAAACAAGGGCAACTTCTGATGATTAAACCAATTGGAGAGGAGCCGAAAGCTAAGAATGTGGACTCCGATCATGAAGGTATAAATTCTAATGAAGACGTTGAACCTATCGTACATACAATGCATACATTAGCCGACTATTCTAACCTACAAACTATGGAAGTTGCCGGAACTCTAGAGCATCAGCCTATTATAGTTTTGCTTGATACTGGTAGCACTAACAATTTTATGGACAGTAAGATTGTTGACCGATTGGCCCACAACATTGAAGACTACGACATATTCGAAGTAAAGATCATTGATGGATGGATTTTCACTTGTGATAGCAAAGGTTCAAAGATAAAATTGATTATACAGGGCCAAAAGTTTCATGCAACGATTACTACACTTAAAGACCGACCTGTTGCTTACACTATCAAAAAGTGGAGACCATACTTACTTGATCAACGGGTTGTGATGCGTTGTAAATAGTATATGGCTAAAGTGCTGAAAGAGAAGCTCCCCGAGATTGATGCTGCTCAGCCTTGAGGACAAGGCTGATTTGAAGAGGGAGGAACTATTAGGACCCTTTTTCTGAGCTTTTGAATAATATTTATTGAGTCTGTTTAGTCTAGTTGTTTATTAAGTCGGTTTGGTTCAGTTAGAGTCAAGTAGAGGTTTATTTAATATTTATTTATTATCAGAGTTCAAGTCCTGATGGACTTTGGGTGAAACTCTATAAATAGAGATGTAACCACTTCTTTTCAGTAATCAATAAAAAATATTATTCTATCTTTGGACAAACCCTAGGAGGCCGATCCCCTCGAAGTGATTAAGGAGGGTCGATCCCCTCGAAGTGATCAAGGAGGGCTGATCCCCTCGAAGCGGTCAAGGAGGCCGATCCCCTCGAAGCGATCATTATCATCCCCATTTCTCCCCTTTCTCCTACGATAAGACTTTAGGGTCTTATCACCTTCCTTCAATAGGCGAAGGCCAACCACCCTTTTACAGTTTCACTCCTTTTAACGGGCTTAGGAGACAACCCTTACAGACTTTTCTCTCCTCTCTTTAAAGCTCAGAACTTGGAAGAAAAGAGGGAGAAGAACTTTTGGCCTTTACAACAATTTTAAGCTCTAAAAATCACATAACAAGATCAAGATTTCAGTGTATGTTCAGTGCTCTTTCAGTGCTGAATGGGTGGGGTATTTATAGGCCCCAACCCAGTTCAAATTTGGAGCTCAAAGCTGTCAATTCCCGGAATTCTGGGATCTGGCGGTTGCACCTCCTGACTGGAGCAGTTGCACCGCCTGGCAGAGCTCGAAGACTGAGCCTCTAGGCGGTGCCACCTCTGTAAGGGGCGGTTGCACCTCCTGTCAGAGCTCGAAGACTGAGCTTAGGCGGTGCCACCTCCTGACTGAGGCGGTTGCATCTCCTGCCAAAGCTCGAAGACCGAGCTCAGGCGGTGCCACCTCTTGTTAGGGGAGGTTGCACCGCCCAGTCTCGCTCGAAAATTGAGCCCAGGCAGTGCCACCTCTTGGCTGGGGCAGTTGCACCGCCCAGTCTCGCTCGGAGACTTAGCCCAGGCGGTGCCACCTCTTGGCTTGGGCGGTTCAACCGCTTGGCAGAAATCAGGATCCAAATGGGTTGATCCATTCGGCCCAATTTGGGTTTTTCAGGGGCCCAATTTGTCACGCCCCGTTGAAATTTTTTTTTTTTGGTATTATAATTCAACAACAATTCATTCTAGGATCCGTTCACACATTTGAGGATACTGAGAAAACATTCAGGTCATTCATATCTATAATTTTCCAATTCATAAAACCTGTGCAGTTTATAATAATACTATAATATCAGTTAATGATTCACAAAATCCAAAGCCAACTCAACTAAACCATAACCACATCATAAATCCATAAGCGTAGCAATATATACAATCACAAAACCAACATGTATTACATGTTTATATCATTACACAGTTTAAACTTTAACATTCCCAAAATCCCAATGCAAGAGGTACTTTCCAAATATTTACAAGATACATCAATCTAGAATTGTCGTTGATACACACAAAAGAACTTATACAATATCAACTTATTAATTATGAAAGATTTGCCCCAAAACCTTCTAGCTTTCCACTGCCTCAACCCAATTCTAGCTTTTCAGTGCATAACAAGCTACCCTGAAAAATTTATATAGCAACGGGGTGAGCATAAAGAGCTTAGCAAGCGACTAACATATCCATGGCGATAGGAGAAGTTCAAGCAGGCTTAGTATCAAGATAACAAAAACATAAATACAAGTGTTCATTTGAAGTCATCTCATTTGATATAAAATCACAAAGGTGTACCTCGTTCAAAAACAGGCATTAGACATAACAATAGGAGAAAGGAAATTGGAGCATATCATTGGCATAAGGAGCATATCGATGACATATGATAATTTCAAGGCATAACAAAGACGTAAGGAGCATTTTGGATATCTATGGCATATGAAACAGTTTGGAACATATCAATGGTGAATGAAATGCTTCAAAACGTATCAATGGCATATGGAAATATTTCGAAAGCATAAGAAGCATTTCAGAACATATCAAAGAACAAATACGAAATAGAAGCTCAAACGTCGTACTCTAGCATAGTGCATGTGAGGATTAACTCGGTGGGGGCTCCACGCCGAGACGAGTTCTCGACTCCATCCACGGGTAGCCCTTTCCTACTCGAGCCCTCTCACCCTGCCCAAGTGCTAGGTCGGCTCTGAATTTTATATCAAACAGATAGAAAGTGAAGTGAGATCATAACATAATATGGTCCATCCATTTTTGGATGACCACCAAGCATAAGTCTCCCACGTCTGGGAGCTCCATCCACCCACGTCTAAGTGAAGTCAATGGGGCCGACAGAGCAATCGCGGGCTCTAAGCATAACTCCCTTTACCATTTCTGGCAAAGGATCACAATATCCAACAAGACACCAGAGTACAAAAAGGGTAGTATGAACAATAACATTGACACATATCAGAAGCACATGTGGAACAACGAAGATATGCAAGTGCCTTTATCAAACAAGGAAATGCAAACAAAGCATTATATTATAAATTTCAGATATAAAATAATTTTAGGATGAACAATACAATAACTTCAAAGGACTAATATAAAGCTCAATTGAAGAAGAATTTAACAAAAACATATTTCCAATAGGATGAAAATTGAATAGGCAAAACCCAACAAAGTTTTCAATTATCACAGAATTTGAATGGTACATTTTCTGAATTGTTTGAGTGACCAAGCATGCTCCAAATCACTAAAAATAGGTGTCATTGGAAAGCAGTTTCAATCTATTTTCAGATGAACTCATATTTATAATTTTTTGAGTTCTTAACAGGAAGTTACAACAAATATAGTAAAGGAAGGTCAGAATTGATCATCCCTGTTTTGCAGACTTGATAGAATCGACTTAAACAGAAGTTTCAGAAGGCAGACTTCAAAATTTCCAACCAGGTGTCAAAAGAAAGTTATGTGAATCTAGTTTCCAAAGAACTAAGCTTTGTATAATTCAGAATTTTCTCTAGAGAGTTATGAGCAATTTAGTAACAAAATGTCAGAAATTTCAGTCTCAATTTTGCAGAATCTGTAGGGTTAATTAAAATAGAAGTCTTAGTAGGCATATAAACTCCAAATCATTCAATCTTAGTGTCAAAATAAGTATATTTGAGTCTACTTTTAAATGGAATAGGTTTTGCCTAAATCAGAGTTTAGTGCTAAAAGTTAGATCCAAAACAATGTATAGAAGTCAGATTACCGAAAAATTTCAGATTCATGGCTTTGTATCAAAAGGAAAGAACGGTTTGGTACTAAGCTGAAATCTTTTGCATTATGAAGAATTAAAAGTAAAACAGAGATTAGGAATTCTGTAGGAAGAGGTTAGAATACTTGCCTTAAGCAAATTTGATTCCCAAATGGGGGGAGTTGATGTAAAACCTCAATCAAATCTTCTTCTTCAATTCCTCTTCTTCTTCTTCTTCCCTTCTCTTCTCTTCTTAAACTCACGTTGGATGCAGCATCTGAAGGTTACATTTAGTTTCTCCTTTAATCTCTTATTTAATTACTTTTGGTTAACACAAGAGTTGCAAAGTTTCAAGGTGGCAAGCATGCATGAAAAATGCTAGGTGTCATCCTTAGAGCAAATTTAGGTGGCACCATTAGGTTAGCTAGTGACACATGTCCACTAATTTTTTTTTTTAAACTTAAATCTGAATCTTAAATAAATTATATCGAACTTCTAATATTTACTCTTAGGTCCCTAGCCATAAATATTTAATTATTTAAAATAAAAATATTATTAAATAATCCTTATTTTTTACAAACAAACCTTTTACTAATTTTTCAAAAATGGGGGATGTTACACTCTCCCCTCCTTAAAGAAAACTTTAGTCCTCTAAATTTATCATACCTCATGCAACGAAAACGAAAAGATGAGGATAAGCTTTCATCATTTCTTCCTCAAGCTCCCAAGTCATTTCTTCTTTAGAATGATATCTCCAGATCACTTTAACTAGAGGGATAACCCGATTCCGCAAGATCTTTTTTTATTTTTTTTTATCAACAATCTGCGTGGGCTTTTCCACATAAAACAAGTCTTTATCAATCACCATCGGCTCATACTTAATGATATGAGAGGGATCAGGTATATACTTTCTGATCATTGAAACATAAAATATATCATGGATATGGCACAATGATGGTGGCAAGGCAATCCTGTAAGCGACAGAACCAACCCTCTCAAGAATCTCAAAAGGTCAAATAAATCTTTTGTGGTGACTTCCCTTTTCAAATCGATTATGTCTTGACCCTCTTATTATCACATTCTGATTCATTTCCATTTTTTTTTTTTTAAACTTGTCCTTGCTATTCTTATCTTTGATCTCTAAAAATTATTTTGATCATCAGAACAATTTCGTACATCAAATATTTTCTCCAATCGCATCATCTATATATATATATATATTTTTTGCTACCAATGTATTAGGTTCACCATGCTTCTACTGAGCCACTCTGATTTAATATCCCCGATCATCTCTTTTATCGCACTTAATTAATCAAAAGTAGATGAAGTAGGAGGACTAAATGTCCTCGTCATCCTAGATTCCTAAAATGCATCAAAGAAAATTTTCACCAATCACTATAGTTCACCAGACCTCAATATATTTTGCACGTCAACATATCAAATATTTCAGTGATCCTCAAACCATGCTCTGATACCATATCTGTCATGCCCCGCTGAATTTTTTTTCTTTTTGTATTATAATTCAACAACAATTCATTCTAGGACCCGTTCACACATTTGAGGATACTGAGAAAACATTCAGGTCATTCATATCTATAATTTTCCAATTCATAAAACCTGTGCAGTTTATAATCATACTATAATATCACTTAATGATTCATAAAATCCAAAGCCAACTCAACTAAACCATAACCACATCATAAATTCATAAGCGTAGCAATCTATACAATCACAAAACCAACATGTATTACATGTTTATATCATTACACAGTTTAAACTTTAACATTCCCAAAATCCCAACGCAAGAGGTACTTTCCAAATATTTACAAGATACATCAATCTAGAATTGTCGTTGATACACACAAAAGAACTTATACAATATCAACTTATTAATTATGAAAGATTTGCCCCAAAACCATCTAGCTTTCCACTGCCTCAACCCATTTCTAGCTTTTCAATGCATAACAAGCTACCCTGAAAAATTTATATAGCAACGGGGTGAGCATAAAGAGCTCAGCAAGCGACTAACATATCCATGACGATAGGAGAAGTTCAAGCAGGCTTAGTATCAAGATAACAAAAGCAGAAATACAAGTGTTCATTTGAAGTCATCTCATTTGATATAAAATCACAAAGGTTTACCTCGTTCAAAAACAGGCATTAGACATAACAATAGGAGAAAGGAAATTGGAGCATATCATTGGCATAAGGAGCATATCGATGACATATGCTAATTTCAAGGCATAACAAAGACGTAAGGAGCATTTTGGATATCTATGGCATATGAAACAGTTCGGAACATATCAATGGTGAATGAAATGCTTCATAACGTATCAATGGCATATGGAAATATTTCGGAAGCATAAGAAGCATTTCAGAACATATCAAAAAAGAAATACGAAATAGAAGCTCAAACGTCGTACTCTAGCATAGTGCATGTGAGGATTAACTCTTTGGTGGCTCCACGCCGTGATGAGTTCTCGACTCCATCCACGGGTAGCCCTTTCCTACTCGAGCCCTCTCACCCTGCCCAAGTGCTAGGTCGGCTCTGAATTTTATATCAAATAGATAGAAGGTGAAGTGAGATCATAACATAATATAGTCCATCCATTTCTGGATGACCACCAAACATAAGTCTCCTACGTTTGGGAGCTCCATCCACCCACGTCTGAGTGAAGTCAATGGGGCCGACAGAGCAATCGCGGGCTCTAAGCATAACTCCCTTTACCATTTCTAGCATAGGTTCACAATATCCCATAAGACTCCAGAATACAAAAAGCATAGTATGAACAATAACATTGACACATATCAGAAGCACATGCGGAACAACGAAAATATGCATGTGCCTTTATCAAACAAGGAAATGCAAACAAAGCATTTCATAATAAAATTCAGATATAAAATAATTTCAGGATGAACAATACAAGAACTTCAAAGGACTAATATAAAAGCTCAATTGAAGAAGAATTTAACAAAAATCATATTTCCAATAGGATGAAAATTGAATAGGCAATACCCAACAAAGTTTTCAATTATCACATAATTTGAATGGTACATTTTCTGAATTGTTTGAGTGACCAAGCATGCTCCAAATCACTAAAAATAGGTTTCATTGGAAAGTTGTTTCAATCTATTTTCAGATGAACTCATATTTATAATTTTTTGAATTCTTAATAGGAAGTTACAACAAATAGAGTAAAGGAAGGTCAGAATTGATCATCCCTTTTTTGCAGACTTGATAGAATCGACTTAAACAGAAGTTTTAGAAGGAAAACATACTTCAAAATTTCCAACTAGGTGTCAAAAGAAAGTTATGGGAATCTAGTTTCCAAAGAACTAAGCTTTGTATAATTCAGAATTTTCTCTAGAGAGTTATGAGCAATTTAGTAACAGAAGGTCAGAAATTTCAGTCCCTATTTTGCAGAATCTGTAGGGTTAATTAAAATAGAAGTCTTAGTAGGCATTTAAACTCTAAATCATTCAATCTTAGTGTCAAAATAAATATATTTGAGTCTACTTTTAAATGAAATAGGATTTGCCTAAATCAGAGTTTAGTGCTAAAAGTTAGATCCAAAACAATGCATAGAAGTCATATTACCGAAAAATTTCAGATTCATGGCTTTGTATCAAAAGGAAAGAACGGTTTGGTACTAAGCTGAAATCTTTTGCATTATGAAGAATTAAAAGGAAAACAGAGATTAGGAATTCTGTAGGAAGCGGTTAGAATACTTGCCTTAAGCAAATTTGATTCCCAAATGGGGGGAGTTGATGTAAAACCTCAATCAAATCTTCTTCTTCAATTCCTCTTCTTCTTCTTCTTCCCTTCTCTTCTCTTCTTAAACTCACGTTGGATGCAGCATCTGAAGGTTACATTTAGTTTCTCCTTTAATCTCTTATTTAATTACTTTTGGTTAACACAAGAGTTTCAAAATTTCAAGGTGGCAAGCATGCATGAAAAATGCTAGGTGTCATCCTTAGAGCAAATTTAGGTGGCACCATTAGGTTAGCTAGTGACACATGTCCACTAATTTTTTTTTTTAAACTTAAATCTGAATCTTAAATAAATTATATCAAACTTCTAATATTTACTCTTAGGTCCCTAGCCATAAATATTTAATCATTTAATATAAAATAATTATTAAACAATCCTTATTTTTTACAAACAAACCTTTTACTAAATTTTCAAAAATGGGGGATGTTACACTCTCCCCTCCTTAAAGAAAACTTTAGTCCTCTAAATTTATCATACCTCATGCAACGAAAACGAAAAGATGAGGATAAGCTTTCATCATTTCTTCCTCAATCTCCCAAGTCATTTCCTCTTTAGAATGATATCTCCAGATCACTTTAACTAGAGGGATAACCCGATTCCGCAAGATCTTATTTTTTTTTTTTTTTTATCAACAATCTGAGTGGGCTTTTCCACAAAAAACAAATCTTTATCAATTACCATCGGCTCATACTTAATGATATGAGAGGGATCAGGTATATACTTTCTGATCATTGAAACATAAAATATATCATGGATATGGCACAATGATGGTGGCAAGGCAATCTTATAAGCGACAGAACCAACCCTCTCAAGAATCTCAAAAGGTTAAATAAATCTTTTGTGGTGACTTCCCTTTTCAAATCGATTATGTCTTGACCCTCTTATTATCACATTCTGATTCATTTCCATTTTTTTTTTTTTTTAAACTTGTCCTTGCTATTCTTATCTTTGATCTCTAAAAATTATTTTGATCATCAGAACAATTTCGTACATCAAATATTTTCTCCAATCGCATCATCTATATATATATATATATATTATTTTTTTTTGCTACCAATGTATTAGGTTCACAATGCTTCTACTGAGCCACTCTGATTTAATATCCCCGATCAACTCTTTTATCGCACTTAATTAATCAAAAGTAGATGAAGTAGGAGGACTAAATGTCCTCGTCATCCTAGATTCCGAAAATGCATCAAAGAAAATTTTCACCAATCACTATAGTTCACCAGACCTCAATATATTTTGCACGTCAACATATAAAATATTTCAGTGATCCTCAAACCATGCTCTGATACCATATCTGTCATGCCCCGCTGAATTTTTTTTTTTTTGTATTATAATTCAACAACAATTCATTCCAGGATCCGTTCACACATTTGAGGATACTGAGAAAACATTCAGGTCATTCATATCTATAATTTTCCAATTCATAAAACCTGTGCAGTTTATAATCATACTATAATATCACTTAATGATTCATAAAATCCAAAGCCAACTCAACGAAACCATAACCACATCATTAATTCATAAGCGTAGCAATCTATACAATCACAAAACCAACATGTATTACATGTTTATATCATTACACAGTTTAAACTTTAACATTCCCAAAATCCCAACGCAAGAGGTACTTTCCAAATATTTACAAGATATATCAATCTAGAATTGTCGTTGATACACACAAAAGAACTTATACAATATCAACTTATTAATTATGAAAGATTTGCCCCAAAACCATCTAGCTTTCCACTGCCTCAACCCATTTCTAGCTTTTCAATGCATAACAAGCTACCCTGAAAAATTTATATAGCAACGGGGTGAGCATAAAGAGCTCAGAAAGCGACTAACATATCCATGACGAAAGGAGAAGTTCAAGCAGGCTTAGTATCAAGATAACAAAAGCAGAAATACAAGTGTTCATTTGATGTCATCTCATTTGATATAAAATCACAAAGGTTTACCTCGTTCAAAAACAGGCATTAGACATAACAATAGGAGAAAGGAAATTGGAGCATATCAGTGGCATAAGGAGCATATCGATGACATATGATAATTTCAAGGCATAACAAAGACGAAAGGAGCATTTTGGATATCTATGGCATATGAAACAGTTTGGAACATATCGATGGTGAATGAAATGCTTCATAACGTATCAATGGCATATGGAAATATTTCGGAAGCATAAGAAGCATTTCAGAACATATCAAAGAACAAATACGAAATAAAAGCTCAAACGTCATACTCTAGCATAGTGCATGTGAGGATTAACTCATTGGTGGCTCCACGCCGTGATGAGTTCTCGACTCCATCCACGGGTAGCCCTTTCCTACTCGAGCCCTCTCACCCTGCCCAAGTGCTAGGTCGGCTCTGAATTTTATATCAAATAGATAGAAGGTGAAGTGAGATCATAACATAATATGGTCCATCCATTTCTGGATGACCACCAAACATAAGTCTCCCACGTCTGGGAGCTCCATCCACCCACGTCTGAGTGAAGTCAATGGGGCCAACAGAGCAATCGCGGGCTCTAAGCATAACTCCCTTTACCATTTCTAGCAAAGGTTCACAATATCCCACAAGACTCCAGAGTACAAAAATGGTAGTATGAACAATAACATTGACACATATCAGAAGCACATGCGGAACAACGAAGATATGCATGTGCCTTTATCAAACAAGGAAATGCAAACAAAGCATTACATAATAAATTTCAGATATAAAATAATTTCAGGATGAACAATACAAGAACTTCAAAGGACTAATATAAAGCTCAATTGAAGAAGAATTTAACAAAAATCATATTTCCAATAGGATGAAAATTGAATAAGCAAAACCCAACAAAGTTTTCAATTATGACAAAATTTGAATGGTACATTTTCTGAATTGTTTGAGTGGCTAAGCATGCTCCAAATCACTAAAAATAGGTGTCATTGGAAAGCAGTTTCAATCTATTTTCAGATGAACTCATATTTATAATTTTGTGAGTTCTTAACAGGAAGTTACAACTAATAGAGTAAAGGAAGGTCAGAATTGATCATCCCTTTTTTGCAGACTTGATAAAATCGACTTAAACAGAAGTTTTAGAAGGCAAACATTCTTCAAAATTTCCAACTAGGCGTCAAAAGAAAGTTATGGGAATCTAGTTTCCAAAGAACTAAGCTTTATATAATTCAGAATTTTCTCTAGAGAGTTATGAGCAATTTAGTAACAGAAGGTCAGAAATTTCAGTCCCTATTTTGCAGAATCTGTAGGGTTAATTGAAATAGAAGTCTTAGTAGGCATTTAAACTCCAAATCATTCAATCTTAGTGTCAAAATAAAGATATTTGAGTCTACATTTAAATGGAATAGGCTTTGCCTAAATCAGAGTTTAGTGCTAAAAGTTAGATCCAAAACAATGTATAGAAGTCATATTACCGAAAAATTTCAGATTCATGGCTTTGTATCAAAAGGAAGGAACGGTTTGGTACTAAGCTGAAATCTTTTGCATTATGAAGAATTAAAAGGAAAACAGAGATTAGGAATTCTTTAGGAAGAGGTTAGAATACTTGCTTTAAGCAAATTTGATTCCCAAATTGGGGGAGTTGATGTAAAACCTCAATCAAATCTTCTTCTTCAATTCCTCTTCTTCTTCTTCTTCCCTTCTCTTCTCTTCTTAAACTCACGTTGGATGCAGCATCTGAAGGTTACATTTAGTTTCTCCTTTAATCTCTTATTTAATTACTTTTGGTTAACACAAGAGTTTCAAAATTTCAAGGTGGCAAGCATGCATGAAAAATGCTAGGTGTCATCCTTAGAGCAAATTTAGGTGGCACCATTAGGTTAGCTAGTGACACATGTCCACTAATTTTTTTTTTTTAACTTAAATCTGAATCTTAAATAAATTATATCAAACTTCTAATATTTACTCTTAGGTCCCTAGCCATAAATATTTAATCATTTAATATAAAATAATTATTAAACAATCCTTATTTTTTACAAACAAACCTTTTACTAAATTTTCAAAAATGGGGGATGTTACACTCTCCCCTGCTTAAAGAAAACTTTAGTCCTCTAAATTTATCATACCTCATGCAACGAAAACGAAAAGATGAGGATAAGCTTTCATCATTTCTTCCTCAATCTCCCAAGTCATTTCCTCTTTAGAATGATATCTCCAGATCACTTTAACTAGAGGGATAACCCGATTCCGCAAGATCTTTTTTTTTTTTTTTTTTTATTAACAATCTGAGTGGGCTTTTCCACATAAAACAAGTCTTTATCAATTACCATCGGCTCATACTTAATGATATGAGAGGGATCAGGTATATACTTTCTGATCATTGAAACATAAAATATATCATGGATATGGCACAATGATGGTGGCAAGGCAATCCTATAAGCGACAGAACCAACCCTCAAAAGAATCTCAAAAGGTTAAATAAATCTTTTGTGGTGACTTCCCTTTTCAAATCGATTATGTCTTGACCCTCTTATTATCACATTCTGATTCATTTCCATTTTTTTTTTTTTAAACTTGTCCTTGCTATTCTTATCTTTGATCTCTAAAAATTATTTTGATCATCAGAACAATTTCGTACATCAAATATTTTCTCCAATCGCATCATCTATATATATATATATATTTTTTTTTTTTTTGCTACCAATGTATTAGGTTCACAATGCTTCTACTGAGCCACTCTGATTTAATATCCCCGATCAACTCTTTTATCGCACTTAATTAATCAAAAGTAGATGAAGTAGGAGGACTAAATGTCCTCGTCATCCTAGATTCCGAAAATGCATCAAAGAAAATTTTCACCAATCACTATAGTTCACCAGACCTCAATATATTTTGCACGTCAACATATAAAATATTTCAGTGATCCTCAAACCATGCTCTGATACCATATCTGTCATGCCCCGCTGAATTTTTTTTTTTTGTATTATAATTCAACAACAATTCATTCCAGGATCCGTTCACACATTTGAGGATACTGAGAAAACATTCAGGTCATTCATATCTATAATTTTCCAATTCATAAAACCTGTGCAGTTTATAATCATACTATAATATCACTTAATGATTCATAAAATCCAAAGCCAACTCAACGAAACCATAACCACATCATAAATTCATAAGCGTAGCAATCTATACAATCACAAAACCAACATGTATTACATGTTTATATCATTACACAGTTTAAACTTTAACATTCCCAAAATCCCAACGCAAGAGGTACTTTCCAAATATTTACAAGATACATCAATCTAGAATTGTCGTTGATACACACAAAAGAACTTATACAATATCAACTTATTAATTATGAAAGATTTGCCCCAAAACCATCTAGCTTTCCACTGCCTCAACCCATTTCTAGCTTTTCAATGCATAACAAGCTACCCTGAAAAATTTATATAGCAACGGGGTGAGCATAAAGAGCTCAGCAAGCGACTAACATATCCATGACGATAGGAGAAGTTCAAGCAGGCTTAGTATCAAGATAACAAAAGCAGAAATACAAGTGTTCATTTGAAGTCATCTCATTTGATATAAAATCACAAAGGTTTACCTCGTTCAAAAACAGGCATTAGACATAACAATAGGAGAAAGGAAATTGGAGCATATCATTGGCATAAGGAGCATATCGATGACATATGATAATTTCAAGGCATAACAAAGACGTAAGGAGCATTTTGGATATCTATGACATATGAAACAGTTCGGAACATATCGATGGTGAATGAAATGCTTCATAACGTATCAATGGCATATGGAAATATTTCGGAAGCATAAGAAGCATTTCAGAACATATCAAAGAACAAATACGAAATAGAAGCTCAAACGTCATACTCTAGCATAGTGCATGTGAGGATTAACTCATTGGTGGCTCCACGCCGTGATGAGTTCTCGACTCCATCCACGGGTAGCCCTTTCCTACTCGAGCCCTCTCACCCTGCCCAAGTGCTAGGTCGGCTCTGAATTTTATATCAAATAGATAGAAGGTGAAGTGAGATCATAACATAATATGGTCCATCCATTTCTGGATGACCACCAAACATAAGTCTCCCATGTCTGGGAGCTCCATCCACCCACGTCTGAGTGAAGTCAATGGGGCCGACAGAGCAATCGCGGGCTCTAAGCATAACTCCCTTTACCATTTCTAGCAAAGGTTCACAATATCCCACAAGACTCCAGAGTACAAAAAGGGTAGTATGAACAATAACATTGACACATATCAGAAGCACATGCGGAACAACGAAGATATGCATGTGCCTTTATCAAACAAGGAAATGCAAACAAAGCATTACATAATAAATTTCAGATATAAAATAATTTCAGGATGAACAATACAAGAACTTCAAAGGACTAATATAAAGCTCAATTGAAGAAGAATTTAACAAAAATCATATTTCCAATAGGATGAAAATTGAATAAGCAAAACCCAACAAAGTTTTCAATTATGACAAAATTTGAATGGTACATTTTCTGAATTGTTTGAGTGGCTAAGCATGCTCCAAATCACTAAAAATAGGTGTCATTGGAAAGCAGTTTCAATCTATTTTCAGATGAACTCATATTTATAATTTTGTGAGTTCTTAACAGGAAGTTACAACTAATAGAGTAAAGGAAGGTCAGAATTGATCATCCCTTTTTTGCAGACTTGATAAAATCGACTTAAACAGAAGTTTTAGAAGGCAAACATACTTCAAAATTTCCAACTAGGCGTCAAAAGAAAGTTATGGGAATCTAGTTTCCAAAGAACTAAGCTTTATATAATTCAGAATTTTCTCTAGAGAGTTATGAGCAATTTAGTAACAGAAGGTCAGAAATTTCAGTCCCTATTTTGCAGAATCTGTAGGGTTAATTGAAATAGAAGTCTTAGTAGGCATTTAAACTCCAAATCATTCAATCTTAGTGTCAAAATAAAGATATTTGAGTCTACATTTAAATGGAATAGGCTTTGCCTAAATCAGAGTTTAGTGCTAAAAGTTAGATCCAAAACAATGTATAGAAGTCATATTACCGAAAAATTTCAGATTCATGGCTTTGTATCAAAAGGAAGGAACGGTTTGGTACTAAGCTGAAATCTTTTGCATTATGAAGAATTAAAAGGAAAACAGAGATTAGGAATTCTTTAGGAAGAGGTTAGAATACTTGCTTTAAGCAAATTTGATTCCCAAATGGGGGGAGTTGATGTAAAACCTCAATCAAATCTTCTTCTTCAATTCCTCTTCTTCTTCTTCTTCCCTTCTCTTCTCTTCTTAAACTCACGTTGGATGCAGCATCTGAAGGTTACATTTAGTTTCTCCTTTAATCTCTTATTTAATTACTTTTGGTTAACACAAGAGTTTCAAAATTTCAAGGTGGCAAGCATGCATGAAAAATGCTAGGTGTCATCCTTAGAGCAAATTTAGGTGGCACCATTAGGTTAGCTAGTGACACATGTCCACTAATTTTTTTTTTTTAACTTAAATCTGAATCTTAAATAAATTATATCAAACTTCTAATATTTACTCTTAGGTCCCTAGCCATAAATATTTAATCATTTAATATAAAATAATTATTAAACAATCCTTATTTTTTACAAACAAACCTTTTACTAAATTTTCAAAAATGGGGGATGTTACACTCTCCCCTCCTTAAAGAAAACTTTAGTCCTCTAAATTTATCATACCTCATGCAACGAAAACGAAAAGATGAGGATAAGCTTTCATCATTTCTTCCTCAATCTCCCAAGTCATTTCCTCTTTAGAATGATATCTCCAGATCACTTTAACTAGAGGGATAACCCGATTCCGCAAGATCTTTTTTTTTTTTTTTTTTATTAACAATCTGAGTGGGCTTTTCCACATAAAACAAGTCTTTATCAATTACCATCGGCTCATACTTAATGATATGAGAGGGATCAGGTATATACTTTCTGATCATTGAAACATAAAATATATCATGGATATGGCACAATGATGGTGGCAAGGCAATCCTGTAAGCGATAGAACCAACCCTCTCAAGAATCTCAAAAGGTCAAATAAATCTTTTGTGGTGACTTCCCTTTTCAAATCGATTATGTCTTGACCCTCTTATTATCACATTCTGATTCATTTCCATTTTTTTTTTTTTAAACTTGTCCTTGCTATTCTTATCTTTGATCTCTAAAAATTATTTTGATCATTAGAACAATTTCGTACATCAAATATTTTCTCCAATCGCATCATCTATATATATATATATATATTTTTTTTTTTGCTACCAATGTATTAGGTTCACAATGCTTCTACTGAGCCACTCTGATTTAATATCCCCGATCAACTCTTTTATCGCACTTAATTAATCAAAAGTAGATGAAGTAGGAGGACTAAATGTCCTCGTCATCCTAGATTCCTAAAATGCATCAAAGAAAATTTTCACCAATCACTATAGTTCACCAGACCTCAATATATTTTGCACGTCAACATATAAAATATTTCAGTGATCCTCAAACCATGCTCTGATACCATATCTGTCATGCCCCGCTGAATTTTTTTTTTTTTTGTATTATAATTCAACAACAATTCATTCCAGGATCCGTTCACACATTTGAGGATACTGAGAAAACATTCAGGTCATTCATATCTATAATTTTCCAATTCATAAAACCTGTGCAGTTAATAATCATACTATAATATCACTTATTGATTCATAAAATCCAAAGCCAACTCAACTAAACCATAACCACATCATAAATCCATAAGCGTAGCAATCTATACAATCACAAAACCAACATGTATTACATGTTTATATCATTACACAGTTTAAACTTTAACATTCCCAAAATCCCAACGCAAGAGGTACTTTCCAAATATTTACAAGATACATCGATTTAGAATTGTCGTTGATACACACAAAAGAACTTATACAATATCAACTTATTAATTATGAAAGATTTGCCCCAAAACCATCTAGCTTTCCACTTCCTCAACCCAATTCTAGCTTTTCAATGCATAACAAGCTACCCTGAAAAATTTATATAGCAACGGGGTGAGCATAAAGAGCTCAGCAAGCAACTAACATATCCATGACGATAGGAGAAGTTCAAGCAGGCTTAGTATCAAGATAACAAAAGCAGAAATACAAGTGTTCATTTGAAGTCATCTCATTTGATATAAAATCACAAAGGTTTACCTCATTCAAAAACAAGCTTTAGACATAACAATAGGAGAAAGGAAATTGGGGCATATCATTGGCATAAGGAGCATATCGATGACATATGATAATTTCAAGGCATAACAAAGACGTAAGGAGCATTTTGGATATCTATGGCATATGAAACAGTTCGGAACATATCGATGGTGAATGAAATGCTTCATAACGTATCAATGGCATATGGAAATATTTCGGAAGCATAAGAAGCATTTCAGAACATATCAAAGAATAAATACGAAATAGAGGCTCAAACGTCATACTCTAGCATAGTGCATGTGAGGATTAACTCATTGGTGGCTCCACGCCGTGATGAGTTCTCGACTCCATCCACGGGTAGCCCTTTCCTACTCGAGCCCTCTCACCCTGCCCAAGTGCTAGGTCGGCTCTGAATTTTATATCAAATAGATAGAAGGTGAAGTGAGATCATAACATAATATGGTCCATCCATTTCTGGATGACCACCAAACATAAGTCTACCACGTCTGGGAGCTCCATCCACCCACGTCTGAGTGAAGTCAATGGGGCCGACAGAGCAATCGCGGGCTCTAAGCATAACTCCCTTTACCATTTCTAGCAAAGGTTCACAATATCCCACAAGACTCCAGAGTACAAAAAGGGTAGTATGAACAATAACATTGACACATATCAGAAGCACATGCGGAACAACGAAGATATGCATGTGCCTTTATCAAACAAGGAAATGCAAACAAAGCATTACATAATAAATTTCAGATATAAAATAATTTCAGGATGAACAATACAAGAACTTCAAAGGACTAATATAAAGCTCAATTGAAGAAGAATTTAACAAAAATCATATTTCCAATAGGATGAAAATTGAATAAGCAAAACCCAACAAAGTTTTCAATTATGACAAAATTTGAATGGTACATTTTCTGAATTGTTTGAGTGGCTAAGCATGCTCCAAATCACTAAAAATAGGTGTCATTGGAAAGCAGTTTCAATCTATTTTCAGATGAACTCATATTTATAATTTTTTGAGTTCTTAACAGGAAGTTACAACAAATAGAGTAAAGCAAGGTCAGAATTGATCATCCCTTTTTTGCAGACTTGATAAAATCGACTTAAACAGAAGTTTCAGAAGGCAAACATACTTCAAAATTTCCAACTAGGTGTCAAAAGAAAGTTATGGGAATCTAGTTTCCAAAGAACTAAGCTTTGTATAATTCAGAATTTTCTCTAGAGAGTTATGAGCAATTTAGTAACAGAAGGTCAGAAATTTCAGTCCCTATTTTGCAGAATCTGTAGGGTTAATTGAAATAGAAGTCTTAGTAGGCATTTAAACTCCAAATCATTCAATCTTAGTGTCAAAATAAATACATTTGAGTCTACTTTTAAATGGAATAGGTTTTGCCTAAATCAGAGTTTAGTGCTAAAAGTTAGATCCAAAACAATGTATAGAAGTCAGATTACCGAAAAATTTCAGATTCATGGCTTTGTATCAAAAGGAAAGAACGGTTTGGTACTAAGTTGAAATCTTTTGCATTATGAAGAATTAAAAGGAAAACAGAGATTAGGAATTCTATAGGAAGAGGTTAGAATACTTGCCTTAAGCAAATTTGATTCCCAAATGGGGGGAATTGATGTAAAACCTCAATCAAATCTTCTTCAATTCCTCTTCTTCTTCTTCTTCCCTTCTCTTCTCTTCTTAAACTCACGTTAGATGCAGCATCTGAAGGTTACATTTAGTTTCTCCTTTAATCTCTTATTTAATTACTTTTGGTTAACACAAGAGTTGCAAAGTTTCAAGGTGGCAAGCATGCATGAAAAATCCTAGATGTCATCATTAGAGCAAATTTAGGTGGCACCATTAGGTTAGCTAGTGACACATGTCCACTAATTTTTTTTTTAAACTTAAATCTGAATCTTAAAAAAATTATATCAAACTTCTAATATTTACTCTTAGATCCCTAACCATAAATATTTAATCATTTAATATAAAATAATTATTAAATAATCCTTATTTTTTACAAACAAACCTTTTACTAAATTTTCAAAAATGGCGGATGTTACACAATTGCCCCAAGATTAAGTTAATGGGATCACCTCCCATTTCCAACTTAATCATTTTGCTAACTATGATATTCCCTAAGACATTTACTGTAACTTGCTCCGGTGTGTCAATCGCTTCTTCCGGCGAGCTTCCGGCGAACTTCCGTCGATCATCCGATGAACCCTCGGTGATGCTCCTGGGGACTTCCGGCAAACTCCTGGACTTGCGACGATCCACTTGGCGAGTTCCGACGAGCTTCTTGTTGAATCTCGTATTTTGATGATGAAACTACTTGATATATGTTTATGATTTAATCTGCGTTTTGAGTGACGCAGGATGCTTCGATCAGGATGAGACAATTAAAGCAGGAAAATCATGTTGTGCCGAAGGATCATGTCAGAAGATTGGACGTCGGGCCGGTGGATCGGTCGACGTATCGACAGAAGGCTTCGGGCCGTGGACTCGGGCATCGGGCCAAGAAGAGCGGGTATTGTGCCAAGGATATCGGAGTTGCGGAGTCAACTGGCCGATTGGGCAATAGGCTGCACGAGAGGACGATGCGCCGAAGAATCGGACGAAGCGTCGAGGGACCAATGACATGTCGGACAACTTGGTTAATTGCTTAGGATTATTTGTCTCGATCAAAGTTTTGATTTGTTGTGCAGGATTAACTACGATGAGAGTAAGACAAGCAGCAGGAGTTGCGCCGGAGTCAAGATCATGATCACGTTGGGAGTTCGAGAGTTCGACGGAAGTTCGGACGGTCGTCGGAGGTTCAGAGAGAACAGATCCGAGAAGTCCAGAAGCTTGCCAAGCGAAGCTCGTCGGAACTCGCCAAGTGGATCGTCGCAAAGTCCAGGAGTATGCCGAATGTCCGCAGAAGGATCACCGAGGGTTATCGGTTGATCGACGGAAGTTGGCCGGAAACTCGCCGGAAGAAGCGATTGACGCATCGGAGCAAGCTGCAGAAGTTGTCTTAGAGATAATCGTAGTTAGCACGATGATTAAGCATGAAAATGGGAGGTGATCCCATTAGCTTAATCTTGGGGCAATTGGGCCCCTGAAAAGATTCAAAGTGGGTCGAATGGAGTGAACCATTCGGACCCTGATTGCACCAGGAGGTGCAACCGCCCCAGCCAGGAGGTGCAACCGCCTGGGCTGTGGGGTTGAGAGGTGCAACCGCCCCAGCCAGGAGGTGCAACCGCCTGGGCTGTGAGGCTGGGAGGTGCAACCGCCCCAGCCAGGAGGTGCAACCGCCAGGGCTGCACGGCTGGGAGGTGCAACCGCCCCAGCCAAGAGGTTGCACCGCCAGAGCTCAAGTTCCGAGCTCTGCCAGGCGATGCAACCACCAAGCTCAGTCTTCGAGCTTTGGCAGAGAGGTGCATCAGCCTGAGCTCAGTCTCGAGCTCTGCCAGGTGATGCATTCACCAAGCTCAGTCTTCGAGCTCTAGCAGAGAGGTGGATCAGCCTGAGCTCAGCTTGGAGCTCTGCCAGGTGATGCAACCACCGAGCTCTGTTTCGAGCTCTGCCAGGTGATGCAATCACCAAGCTCAGTCTTCGAGCTCTGCCAGGTGATGCAACCATCGAGCTCAGTCTTCGAGCTCTGGCAGAGAGAAGCAATCGGCAGAGCTCAGTCTTTGAGCTCTGCCAGGCGGTGCCACCTCTCCAGTCGAGAGGTGCAACCGCCTGATCCCAGAATTCTGGGATTTGATCGATTTGATCGTTTTGAGCTCGAAGTTTGAATTGGGTTGGGGCCTATAAATACCCCACCCATTCAGCACTGAATAGAGGAAGAACTGACCCGAAATCTTGATCTTTTCAGTGGTTCTTAGAGCTCAAAACTGCTAGTTTTCCTCCTCCTTCTGTTCTTCAAGTTTGAGTTGAAAAGAGAGGAGAGAAAACATCTGTAAAGGTTGTCTCCTAAGCCTGTCAAAAGGAGAGAAATTGTAAGAGGGAAGTTTGGCCTTCGCCCATTGAAGGAAGGCACCTAGTTGACGTCGGCAACCTCATCGGTGGAGGAAGCCAAAAGTGGAGTAGGTCAAGGCTGACCGAACCACTCTAAATCTCTGGTTTGCGTTTATTTTCGAGCACTTTATCATTACTGCAAACCTCCCTCATCACTACTACTCTCTGCGCTTTCACGAACAAGTTCTAAGTGCTGTTCTTCCAAATCTGCATTCAGACGTAAACTCGTATTTTCATACATTACAGTTTACGTTTACGTTTGATTCTGCAGAACTGTTTTCCGCGCTTTTACGAACGAGCTTCCTTGCAGTTTACGCTTACATTTTAATCCTATTAATAACTGCAATCTGTCCTCTACGATTTTACGAACGAGTTTCAACATTTAGACGTAAAACTGCATTTAGACGTAAATCGGCTTTCCTCGCTCAATCATCAGATTTCAGTTCACGTTTACGTCTTGATTTCAACTGCATACTGCCTTCTGCGAGTATACAAACAAGTTTCAAAGTTTAGACGTAAATCTGCGTCTAGACGTAAAACTGCGTTTAGACGTAAATCTGCGTTTAGACGTAAAACTGCGTTTAGACGTAAAACTGCGTTTAGACGTAAATCTGCGTTTAGACGTAAAACTACGTTTAGACGTAAAACTGCGTTTAGACGTAAAACTACGTTTAGACGTAAATCTGCGTTTAGACGTAAATCTGCATTTAGACGTAAATCTGAGTTTAGACGCAAAACTGCGCTTAGACGCAAAACTGCGCTTAGACGCAAAACTGCGCTTAAACGCAATCTGCGCTTAGACGCAAACTGCACTTTGATACAAACTGAGAATTTGCTTTTGCATCATAATAGTTTTTGAACGAACGCAGCTTTTGGTTCTTAAATTATTATAAGATTTCCGCTGCACTAATTCACCCCCCCCCCTCTTAGTGCTCTTGATCCTAACAATTGGTATCAGAGCGGGGTATTTCTCATTTCGGATTTACACCCGAGAGAAATGACTTTTCAAGAGGGCTGTTCGGTCTTTCGTCCACCGTTCTTTAACGGATTGGACTACACTTATTGGAAAACTCGAATGAGAGTTTTCTTAATTTCTCTAAATCTGGATTTATGGAATATCATTGAAAACGGTTTTCAACTTCCCTCCAAACCGATGAACGAATGGTCGGTTTTGGAGAAGAAGAATTTTTCTTTAAACGCAAAGGCTATGAATGCCTTATTTTGCGCATTGGACAAAAATGAGTTCAATCGGATTTCTACGTGTGAAACGGCTTTCGATATTTGGCGCACTCTTGAAATCACGCACGAGGGAACTAGTAGAGTCAAAGACTCGAAAGTTAATATTTTACTGCTTGATTTCGAGCTTTTTCATATGAAACCAAGCGAAACCATTGTTGACATGTACACCCGTTTTACGGATGTCGTCAATGGTTTAAAATCACTTGGTAAAAGCTTTTCGGATTTTGAACTCGTTAACAAAGTTTTGCGCTCACTTTCTAAAACTTGGGATTCAAAAGTAACTGCTATTCAAGAATCGAAAAACTTGAACCATTTTCCACTTGAAGAACTAATTGGTTCATTGATCACATATGAAATGACGTGCAATGCACGTGAAGAACTTGAGAACCACCTTCCAAAGAACAAGAAGGATTTGGAACTCTGGACAAATGAATGCCACTTGAGCGATGACTCAAGTGATGAGGACAATGATGAACAAACCAACCTTCCAAAGAACAGGAAGGATTTGGGACATAGAACATTTGAAGACCACTCGAGCATAAGCTTAAGTGATGGTGAACTTAAAATGAAACGAAAATTAAAAAGCAAAAAGAATGGAACTACTTGCTTTAAACGCAAGAAGAAGAACAAAAATTGGGATGAATCGAGCTCCTCCGAAGAAGAGAAAGTCAACAAAAGCAAGGCGGCAAACTACGCCTTAACAGCCTACAATGATGAGGTAATCGAAATCCCCCTAATTTACTTCGAAATTACATGATGCTTTTCATGATGCACTTTTCTTTTTCTTTAAATTTTGTTGAAAATTATACTTTTAATAATTTAACAATGAAAATGCAAAAATATGATCATGCTTGTAATCTTGAAAATGATAATGAAAATTGCATGTCTTATGTTAATGCAAGATAGAAATCTAATGATTTTACACCTAGTGAGATTAATCTTATAGAAGCAAGAATGTATATTTTGATGATTTTCATATTGCTTTTCAATGACGATACATGGCTTTTGTCTGGAAGGCTTGATATTTTTCATTGTCTTCGTTTATTAAATATAATGTATGGTTTTGACATAAAAATAAAGATTTGAGCATGCTATTATAAAGTCAATCATAAATTAAAACTAAAGAAGTTTTAGGCATTTATAAGAATCATTCAAAATTATGTTCAATGAAACCTTGCTTAATGTTGCAATGAAAATATTAAAGTTATACTTGATGATTTCAGATTTGACAAATGCTACACTTTAAATATGAATCATTCTTCAATCAGATTAAATGCTTCAATCATTTTCTATCTCTAAGAGTTTTCGATTTTGGTGAAATACAAGTGATAAATTCATTTATGATATCTTGTAAATCACTTGAATTATGAATGAGTTTTTCTTTTTTATGATGTGTTAAAAGAATCACTTAAAAAGAAAATGTTTTTCCCATTTTATCGAGATTAATGATTTCATGATATTATGTGAATCTCGAAACTGATTTTGATGAAATAGTAATAACGTTATTCATGTTATGAATCTTAAAAATGATAATATGCTTCATGTGATAATATGGATACATGAAACACTTATGATTTTCTGTGTATTCATAAAATATTTATCTCATCATCCAATAACTCTTCTTGATATTCCTTATGAGATGAAATGAAATAATGCATGAAATACAAATGAGAAGTTAATAATCATGCATAATAGGATGTAATGAATTCTAGATACCATCGTTTGAATATCTATGATCATGCTGCCAAAATGATATATCACGAATGCTTGAATATCATGTTTGATATGCTCATGATGATGATTGATTTTTCGGTATCATACATAAATTTTTTGAAATGTAATGTTAATGAATCTGTGCATTGAAACTATAATGATGCACAAATAAAAATGATTACTTACCTTTGTCATGATTTAGAAATTGATGTAAAGGGTTTTTCCCTTGTTGACAATGACAAAGGGGGAGAGAGCTAGCTTGTACAAGTCAAGAAGATGCAAAAACTTGATTTGCTAGCTTACCTATTTTAAGAAGCAAAGATTGCTAACTTGCTTATTTCAAGAAGAAAAATTGTCTTCTTGAACATCACTATCTTGAATATCTCAAGAAGCAAAACTTGCAATTTGCACATTGCAATAGGAAGCAAGAATCATGAGCTTACACAAGAAATTTATCTTGCATTTGTTTTCGAAATTTTTGCTAGCTTATATATTGTGAAACTTGTATATCGTAAAAATTGCTAGCTTGTTGGTCTAAAGAGAAGCAAAAAGTTGCTATCTCAAAAGAAGCAAATGTGCTATCTTGCCTATCTCAAGAGGCAAAAATGCTAACTTGCGCATCTAGCAAAGTGAGCAAAATTTTCAAGAAGCAAGAGTTGCCTTCTTGAACATCTCTAATTTGCTAGCTTGCATGATGTAGAACTTGCTATCTTGAACATTACCAAAAGTGCTATCTTATATGCTATAAAACTTGCATATCTAAAACTTGATAGCATGAATGTTCTAAGCATGATGTAACACTTGCTAAATCTTCTAGCTCCAAGATTGCATGATGATAAAACTTGATACTATGTTTTTCATGCAATGAGTTGAACCAATATCACACACACTTGATTGTAGTACTTCTCCTTTTTGTTGATGACAAAGGGGGAGAAGTATGTTGATGACATGACATGTGATGCATAAGTTTATGCATAAGTTCATGTTGACGTGTTGCAAGTATTCATGATGAATATTGCAATGACTTGAATTCAGTGTGAATTCAAGGTTCTATCAATATGGCATATTGATAGGGGGAGTTTGTTTAAACTCCGGGAGTTAAGGTTAACTCCGTTTATGATGACATGTTGCTTAGATTTTTGAATCTAAGAGGTTCTATCAATATGGCATATTGATAGGGGGAGTTTGTTTAAACTCCGGGAGTTTAGTTTAACTCCGTCATCAAGTGGTTGTCATCATCAAAAAGGGGGAGATTGTTGAATCTCGTATTTTGATGATGAAACTACTTGATATATGTTTATGATTTAATCTGCGTTTTGAGTGACGCAGGATGCTTCGATCAGGATGAGACAATTAAAGCAGGAAAATCATGTTGTGCCGAAGGATCATGTCAGAAGATTGGACGTCGGGCCGGTGGATCGGTCGACGTATCGACAGAAGGCTTCGGGCCGTGGACTCGGGCATCGGGCCAAGAAGAGCGGGTATTGTGCCAAGGATATCGGAGTTGCGGAGTCAACTGGCCGATTGGGCAATAGGCTGCACGAGAGGACGATGCGCCGAAGAATCGGACGAAGCGTCGAGGGACCAATGACATGTCGGACAACTTGGTTAATTGCTTAGGATTATTTGTCTCGATCGAAGTTTTGATTTGTTGTGCAGGATTAACTACGATGAGAGTAAGACAAGCAGCAGGAGTTGCGCCGGAGTCAAGATCATGATCACGTTGGGAGTTCGAGAGTTCGACGGAAGTTCGGACGGTCGTCGGAGGTTCAGAGAGAACAGATCCGAGAAGTCCAGAAGCTTGCCAAGCGAAGCTCGTCGGAACTCACCAAGTGGATCGTCGCAAAGTCCAGGAGTATGCCGGATGTCCGCAGAAGGATCACCGAGGGTTATCGGTTGATCGACGGAAGTTGGCCGAAAACTCGCCGGAAGAAGCGATTGACGCATCGGAGCAAGCTGCAGAAGTTGTCTTAGAGATAATCGTAGTTAGCACGATGATTAAGCATGAAAATGGGAGGTGATCCCATTAGCTTAATCTTGGGGCAATTGGGCCCCTGAAAAGATTCAAAGTGGGTCGAATGGAGTGAACCATTCGGACCCTGATTGCACCAGGAGGTGCAACCGCCCCAGCCAGGAGGTGCAACCGCCTGGGCTGTGGGGTTGAGAGGTGCAACCGCCCCAGCCAGGAGGTGCAACCGCCTGGGCTGTGAGGCTGGGAGGTGCAACCGCCCCAGCCAGGAGGTGCAACCGCCAGGGCTGCACGGCTGGGAGGTGCAACCGCCCCAGCCAAGAGGTTGCACCGCCAGAGCTCAAGTTCCGAGCTCTGCCAGGCGATGCAACCACCAAGCTCAGTCTTCGAGCTTTGGCAGAGAGGTGCATCAGCCTGAGCTCAGTCTCGAGCTCTGCCAGGTGATGCATTCACCAAGCTCAGTCTTCGAGCTCTGGCAGAGAGGTGGATCAGCCTGAGCTCAGCTTGGAGCTCTGCCAGGTGATGCAACCACCGAGCTCTGTTTCGAGCTCTGCCAGGTGATGCAATCACCAAGCTCAGTCTTCGAGCTCTGCCAGGTGATGCAACCATCGAGCTCAGTCTTCGAGCTCTGGCAGAGAGAAGCAATCGGCAGAGCTCAGTCTTCGAGCTCTGCCAGGCGGTGCCACCTCTCCAGTCGAGAGGTGCAACCGCCTGATCCCAGAATTCTGGGATTTGATCGATTTGATCGTTTTGAGCTCGAAGTTTGAATTGGGTTGGGGCCTATAAATACCCCACCCATTCAGCACTGAATAGAGGAAGAACTGACCCGAAATCTTGATCTTTTCAGTGGTTCTTAGAGCTCAAAACTGCTAGTTTTCCTCCTCCTTCTGTTCTTCAAGTTTGAGTTGAAAAGAGAGGAGAGAAAACATCTGTAAAGGTTGTCTCCTAAGCCTGTCAAAAGGAGAGAAATTGTAAGAGGGAAGTTTGGCCTTCGCCCATTGAAGGAAGGCACCTAGTTGACGTCGGCAACCTCATCGGTGGAGGAAGCCAAAAGTGGAGTAGGTCAAGGCTGACCGAACCACTCTAAATCTCTGGTTTGCGTTTATTTTCGAGCACTTTATCATTACTGCAAACCTCCCTCATCACTACTACTCTCTGCGCTTTCACGAACAAGTTCTAAGTGCTGTTCTTCCAAATCTGCATTCAGACGTAAACTCGTATTTTCATACATTACAGTTTACGTTTACGTTTGATTCTGCAGAACTGTTTTCCGCGCTTTTACGAACGAGCTTCCTTGCAGTTTACGCTTACATTTTAATCCTATTAATAACTGCAATCTGTCCTCTACGATTTTACGAACGAGTTTCAACATTTAGACGTAAAACTGCATTCAGACGTAAATCGGCTTTCCTCGCTCAATCATCAGATTTCAGTTCACGTTTACGTCTTGATTTCAACTGCATACTGCCTTCTGCGAGTATACAAACGAGTTTCAAAGTTTAGACGTAAATCTGCGTCTAGACGTAAAACTGCGTTTAGACGTAAATCTGCGTTTAGACGTAAAACTGCGTTTAGACGTAAAACTGCGTTTAGACGTAAATCTGCGTTTAGACGTAAAACTACGTTTAGACGTAAAACTGCGTTTAGACGTAAAACTACGTTTAGACGTAAATCTGCGTTTAGACGTAAATCTGCATTTAGACGTAAATCTGAGTTTAGACGCAAAACTGCGCTTAGACGCAAAACTGCGCTTAGACGCAAAACTGCGCTTAAACGCAATCTGCGCTTAGACGCAAACTGCACTTTGATACAAACTGAGAATTTGCTTTTGCATCATAATAGTTTTTGAACGAACGCAGCTTTTGGTTCTTAAATTATTATAAGATTTCCGCTGCACTAATTCACCCCCCCCCTCTTAGTGCTCTTGATCCTAACACTTCTTTGGCAAGCTTATGGACTTCTCGGATTTGGTCCCGCAGAACCTCCGACGACTGTCCAAACTTCCGCCGAACTCTCGAACTCCCAACGTGATCATTGTCTTGACTCCGGCGCAACTCCTGCTGCATGTCTTTCTTCTATCGTAGTTAATCCTGCACACTTATCTCAACATATAGATTAGATAATAAATGACAATTGACTTCATCATCAAAATCCGAGATTCAACAATCTCCCCCTTTTTTATGATGACAATCAATTGATAATGGAGTTAACCTTAACTCCCCCTGTCTATATGCCATACTTGAGATAAGTCATTTTTGAATTTAAAACTTTTGAATTCAAGAGACATATTGATAAGTTAAAATCATTTAAACTTATCAATACTCCCATCATGATTCTCATCATGATGTATCTCACTGAAGATGATGTCAAGGCTTGACATTCATTTTCAAATTTTACATTGCAAGTTTGAATGATGGTAATAGTAGCAATTCATCATATTGTAAGATATCAACATGTAAAACTGCGAAGTAAGATTTTGATATCATTACATGATGCACACATTTCAAATGTTTTAGCAATTACTACATTTCATCACTTGGTAAGATATCAATACGTAAAATTACGATGCAAGTTTTTTGTTTGATATCTTGACATGATACAAATAAGGCATAATGCAAATTATTGCAACCATAGCATCTCTTGGTGATGCAAGCATGGCATTAATACTCATATATTTCTCCCCCTTTGTCATCAACAAAAAGCATGGTAATTGTGATACCAGGAGAACAATATAAGCAAATTTTGAGCATAAGTGTGATAGTCGTTCATGCCTTTACTAGGTTCAAGTTATTTTTCAATAGTAAGTGATAGGAAATCAATTGTACAAGCATGATATGTAGATTACTTTGAATACTTCTTTCTTTTTATTTGTTATAATCTTTTTGCATGAAGGAGGAAGGCCATTTGTGATACCAGCTATTTGTGAGTTTACTTTGATGAAGTTAAAACCGATGAGAGATTAAATCATGCTTCAGGTATCAAGATATGTATGTGAAGCAAATCTTTGCAAGTAAAAACATTATCATCCATATTTCAGGATGGAATTCATAAGTAGGAATCATTTCATCAAATTCATTTCAAAAAATTATTTTTCTTATAAGTGTATGAGAAAATTGTTGAATCTTGTATTTTGATGATGAAACTACTTGATATATGTTTATGATTTAATCTGTGTTTTGAGTGACGCAGGATGCTTTGATCAGGATGAGACAATTAAAGCAGGAAAATCATGTTGTGCCGAAGGAACATGTCAGAAGATTGGACGTCGGGCCGGTGGATCGGTCGACGTATCGACAGAAGGCTTCGGGCCGTGGACTCGGGCATCGGGCCAAGAAAAGCGGGTATTGTGCCAAGGATATCGGAGTTGCGGAGTCAATTGGCCGATTGGGCAATAGACTGCAGGAGAGGACGATGCGCCGAAGAATCGGACGAAGCGTCGAGGGACCAATGACATGTCAGACAACTTGGTTAATTGCTTAGGATTAATTGTCTCGATCGAAGTTTTGTTTTAAGTGTGCAGGATTAACTACGATGAAAGTTAGACAAGCAGCAGGAGTTGCGCCGGAGTCAAGTTCATGATCACGTTGGGAGTTTGAGAGTTCGACGGAAGTTCGGACGGTCGTCGGAGGTTCTGCGGGAACAGATCCGAGAAGTCCAGAAGCTTGCCAAGCGAAGCTCGTCGGAACTCGCCAAGTGGATCGTCGCAAGTCCAGGAGTTTGCCGGAAGTCCACAGAAGCATCACCGAGGGTTCATCGGATGATCAACGGAAGTTCGCCGGAAACTCGCTGGAAGAAGCGATTGACGCATCAGAGCAAAGCTGCAAAAATTGTCTTAGATTTAATCGTTGTTAGCACGTTGATTAAGTTGGAAAATGGGAGGTGATCCCATTAGCTTAATCTTGGGGCAATTGGGCCCCTGAAAAGATTGAAATTGGGCCGAATGGAGCTAACCATTCGGACCCTGATTGCACTAGGAGGTGCAACCGCCTAGGCCAGGAGGTGGCACCGCCTAGGCTAAGTCTCCCAGCGAGACTGGGCGGTGCAACCGCCCCAGCCAGGAGGTGCAACCGCCTGAGCTCAGTCTTCGAGCTAGACTGGCCGGTGCAACCTCCCCTGACAGAGGTAGCACCGCTTGGGCTCGGTCTTCGAGCTCTGGCAGGAGAGGTGCAACCGCCTCAGTCAGGAGGTGGCACCGCTTGGGGCTTAGTCTCCGAGCCAGACTCAAGCGGTGCAACCGCTCCTGATAGAGAGGTGCAACTGCCTGGGCTCAGTCTCCGAGCTTTGCCAAGCGGTGCAACCTCTCCAGTCAGGAGGTGCAACCGCCTGATCCCGGAATTCCGGGATTTGATCGTTTTGAGCTCCAAATTTGAACTGGGTTGGGGCCTATAAATACCCCACCCATTCAGCACAGAAAGAGCAAGAGACCTACACCGAAATCTTGATCTTCTCTGTGATTCTTGAGCTCAAAATTGTTGAAAAGCCTTTAAGTTCTCCTCATTCTGTTCTTCAAAGTCTTGAGTTGTACAGAGAGGAGAGAAAGGTTCTGTAAGGGTTGTCTCCTGATCCCTTCAAAAGGAGTGAAACTGTAAAAGGGCAGTTGGCCTTCGCCTATTGAAGGAAGGCCTCTAGTTGACGTCGGTGACCTCGTCGGTGGAGGAAGCCAAAAGTGGAGTAGGTCAAGACTGACCGAACCACTCTAAATCTCTGGTTTGCTTTTACTTTGAGCACTTTATCATTACTGCAAACCTCCTACATAGCTACTGCCCTCTGCGCTTTTACGAACAAGTCTCTAAGTTCTGATTTTTCCGAATCTGCATTCAGACGTAAATCGGTGTTTTCATACGATCTTTACATTGCAGTTTACGTTTACGTTCTGATTCCATTTATAACTGCAAACTGTCTTCTGTGCTTTTACGAACGAGTTTCTAAGTTCAGATCTTTCTAAAACTGCGCAAATTGCATTTAGATGTAAAACTACGTTTAGACGTAAAACTACGTTTAGACGTAAACTGCGCAAACTGTGTTTAGACGCAAACTGCGTTTAGACGTAAACTGCACAAACTGTGTTTAGATGCAAACTCCGTTTAGACGTAAACTGAGTTTAGACGCAAACTGTGTTTAGGCGCAAACTGTGTTTAGACGCAAACTGCGTTTAGACGTAAACTGAGTTTAGACGTAAAACTGCGTTTAGACGCAAACTGCGTTTAGACGCAAACTGTGTTTAGACGCAAATTGAGTTTAGACGCAAACTGCGTTTAGACGTAAACTGCATAAATTGCGCTTAATCTTAAGATCGGCTTTTACATCGAAATCGCTTTTATTGAACAAACGCAACTTTCGTTTTTAATCGCTGAAAGATTTCCGCTGCACTAATTCACCCCCCCCCTCTTAGTGCTCTCGATCCGAACAAAAATCCTATTTTTAGGATACCAATTGTTAAGCGAATCTGAAAATAAAATTAACACTTTTATGCATTTGGATAAGACTATGCTACAGATTTTCAAATACAATCATGAAGACAAAACATGCTTATTGTTTTGGAAATTTTTGTATTCAACACATAATTTCCAATATATTATTTAGGCATGTAATGGCAGTCAAGTGATTTGATCATTCAATAAAGTCCGAAAGATAATTTTAACTAGTTTATGTACTCGGACACATCAACATTCCTAATTCTCTTCTTATGAAATTAAACTGTTCTTCACTTAGAGGTTTTGTAAAAATATCATCTAGTTGATGTTTAGTATCAATGAATTCTATGATTACATCATGATTAGTAACATGATCTCGTATAAAGTGATGTCTAATATCAATATGTTTTGTTCTTGAGTGTTGTATAGGATTTTTCGTTAAGCATATTGCACTTGTGTTATCACATTTAATAGGAATATTTTAAGATGAATTTTATAATCTTCTAAGGTGTTTTTCATCCATACAACTTGTGCACAACATGCACTTGATGCAATATATTCAGCTTCGGTTGTTGATAGTGCAACCGAGTTTTGTTTCTTAGATGACCAGGAAACAAGGGCATGTCCTAAAAATTGACATGTTCCTGATGTGCTTTTTCTATCTAGTCTACAGCCAGCAAAGTCCGCATCAGCATAAGCAAGTAACTCAAGATTCTCTAATTTTGGGTACCATAATCCTAGATTTGTGGTACCATTAAGATATCTAAGTATTTTTTTAACTACTTTGAGATGAGATATCTTAGGGTTTGATTGAAATCTAGCACAAAGTTCTACACTGAACATGATATCTGGTCTAGTTGCAGTGAGGTAAAGTAAACTTCCTATCATACCCCTATAAGTTTTTTGATCGAAGCTTTCTCCACTTTCATCAATTTCTAACTTAGTGGAGGTGCTCATAGGAGTGTTAATAGCTTTTGAGTTATTCATATTAAACTTTTTCAGCAAATTCATAGCATATTTAGTTTGACTAATAAAGATGTCATTGCTTAGTTGTTTGATTTGTAAGCCTAAGAAGAATGTTAATTCTCCCATTAAACTCATAAAGATGTTTTAGCAAAAGATTCACAAAGAGATTCATTCGTAGAACAAAAGATAATATCATCAACATAAATCTGAACAATGAGAAAATTATTTTCAAAATTCTTGATGAATAATGTAGTATCAACCTTGCCTTTTGTGAAATTATTTTCAATAAGAAAAGAACTAAGTCTCTCATACCAAGCCCTCGGAGCTTGTTTTAAACCATAGAGAGCTTTAGTTAATCTAAACACATGATTACGGAGGCTATTATTTTCAAATCCAGGAGGTTGTTCAACATAGACTTCTTCGAAAATAAAGCCATTAAGAAAAGCGCTTTTAACATCCATTCGAAACAACTTAAAATTATTACTGCTAGCGTAGGCAAGGAGCATCCGTATGGCTTCTAATCGAGCCACAAGAGCGAAGGTTTCTTCGTAATCGATACCTTTTTCTTGGTTGAAACATTTGGCCACTAATCTAGCCTTGTTTCTAACCACGATACCATATTCATCTTGCTTGTTTCTAAAAACCCATTTAGTACAAATAGCTAAATGGTCATTTGGTCTAGGAACAAGCTTCCATACCTCATTTTGTTAGGATCGAGAGCACTAAGAGGGGGGGGGTGAATTAGTGCAGCGGAAAACTTTCTGCGATTAAAACCGAAAGCTGCGTTTGAACGATAAAGACAACTCTGTATGAAAGTTGATACTAAGCAAGGTACAGTCAATCTATGTAGGCAGTTTGTAGCTATGATGAAAACCAGAATATCGGTGCAAACTGAAATCCGACGTTCGTACGAAGAAACAGATTTACGTCTAAGTGCTGATTCGTAAATCACTTGATTAGATAAAACGCAGTTTAAGCAGAAGTATAAAGGCAGTGTGCTGCTATTGTACAGCTCAAAACGTAAATGCAATCTGCAATAAGATCATCATGCGAAAAAGCAGATTTACGTCTAAACGCATATTTACGTCTAAACGTAGATTTACGTCTAAACGCAGATTTACGTCTGAACCTTGAAACTCGTTCGTAAAATCGTAGAGGGCAGTAAGCTATTAAAAAGTTTGTAGTAAATGTAAAATGCTCAAAGGAAATGCAAACCGAGATTTAGAGTGGTTCGGTCAATCTTGACCTACTCCACTTTTGGCTTCCTCCACCGACGAGGTCACCGACGTCAACTAGAGACCTTCCTTCAATAGGCGAAGGCCAACCACCCTCTTACAGATTCACTCCTTTTGACGGGCTTAGGAGACAACCCTTATAGAAGTTTTCTCTCCTCTCTTTACAACTCAAACTTGAATAATAGAAAGAGGAGAACTAGCAGTTTTGAGCTCTAAGAAACACAGAAAGACAGCAAGATTTTGAGTGTGTGTTCTGTCCTTTCAGTGCTGAATGGGTGGGGTATTTAAAGGCCCCAACCCAGTTCAAATTTGGAGCTCAATTATATCAATTCCCAGAATTTCGGGATTAGGCAGTTGCACCTCCTGACTGGGGCGGTTGCACTGCCTAGCAGAGCTCGAAGACTGAGCCTTTGGGCGGTGCCACCTCTGTCAGGGGCGTTTGCACCTCTCTGCCAAAGCTCGAAGACCGAGCTCAAGCAGTTGCACCGCTTGACTAGAGAGGTTGCACCGCCTAGCAAAGCTCGAAACTTGAGCTCTAGCGGTGCTACCTCCTGACAGAGGAGGTTGCACCGCCCAGTCTCGCTGGGAGACATAGCCTGGGCGGTGCTACTTCCCACAGCAACCTGGGTCCGAATGGGTTGATCCATTCGGCCCAATTTGAGTTCTTCAGGGGCCCAATTTCCCCAATATTAAGCTAATGGGATCACCTCCCATTTCTAACTTAATCAATGTGCTAACTACAATTATTTCCTAAGACAAATTCTACAGCTTGCTACGGTGCGTCAATCGCTTCTTATGGCGAGTTTCCGGCGAACTTCCGTCGATCATCCGACGAACCCTCGGTGATGCTCCTACGGACTTCCGGCAAAAACCTGGACTGCGACGATCCACTTGGCAAGTTCCGACGAGCTCCTTTGGCAAGCTTCTGGACTTCTCGGATTTGTTCCCGCAGAACCTCCGACGATTGTCCGAACTTCCGTCGAGCTCTCGAACTCCCAACGTGATCATTGTTATGACTCCGGCGCAACTCCTGCTGCATGTCTTACTTTCATCATAGTTAATCATAGTTAATCCTGCACACTCAAAACTTCGATCGAGACAATTAATCCTAAGCAATTAACCAAGTTGTCCGGCATGTCATTGGTCCCTCGACGCTTCGTCCGATTCTTCGGCGCATCGTCCTTTCCTGCGGCCTATTGCCCAATCGGCCAGTTGGCTCCACAACTCCGATATCCTTGGCACAATACCCGCTCTTCTTGGCCCGATGCCCGAGTCCACGGCCCGAAGCCTTCTGTCGATACGTCGACCGATCCACCGGCCCAACGTCCAATCTTCTGACATGTTCCTCCGGCACAACATAATTTTTCTGCTTTAATTGTCTCATCCTGATCGAAGCATCCTGCGTCACTCAAAACGTAGATTAAATCATAAACATATATTAAGTAGTTTCATCATCAAAATACGAGATTCAACAATCTCCCCCTTTTTGATGATGATAACTACTTGATGACGGAGTTAAACTTAACTCCCAGTGTTTAAACAAACTCCCCCTATCGATATGCCATATTGATAGAAACTCTTAGATTCAAAAATCTAAGCAACATGTCATCATAAACGGAGTTAACCTTAACTCCCAGAGTTTAAACAAACTCCCCTTGTCAATATGCCGTATTGATAGAACCTTGAATTCAAACTGAATTCAAGTCATTGCAATATTCATCATGAATACTTGCAACACGTTATCATGAACTTATGCATAAACTTATGCATAACATGTCATGTCATCAAATACTTCTCCCCCTTTGTCATCAACAAAAAGGAGAAGTACCACAATCAAGTGTTTGTGATGTAAGTTTAACTCATTGCATGAAAAACATAATATCTATTGTTACCATCATGCAAGTTTGCTATCATCAAATGGTAAGATATCAATATGTAAAATTGTGATTCAAGTTCTTGATATCTTAACATGATATGACATTCATAGCACCTATTCATATGAATGCTGTTTTTGATATCTCAGCATAATATGGCATTCATAACATCTATTCATATTTTTCAAATATGGCACTCATAGTATCAATTTATATATTTCTCCCCTTTTGTCATCAACAACAAGGAGAACGATATAAGCAAATTTTAAATATAAGTGCGATGCCATAAGTTGGTTCATGTCATTTTCCAACAGTGAGTGATAGGATACTAATTATGTAAACATCTCGAGGAAAACATGACATGGAGATAGCTTTTATTGCTTCTTCCTTTTTATTTTTTATCTTTTTACATGAAGGAGGAAAGCCATATGTGAAGTTCAAATCGATAAGATATTAAATCACACTTCATTTTTGCAAGGATTAAGATATGTAAGTGAGTCAAATCCTTGTATGTAAAAATATCTTCCTTTTATAAGAGGGAATCATCAAATATGTTTCTCGAAAAATATTTTTCACATAATAAGTGCATTTGCTAGATGATTCCATATGTCAAAATCAATGATGTGAATTAAACTTGATATGACATATGCTTGTTAAGCTTGGAAGAGGATAATGTATCAAGAAAATCCAATTGTTAGGATCAAGAAAATCCGAAAATGAAATTTGACACTTTCATAAATTCGGACAGGGTTTTACTAGAGATATTCAATTACAATCATGAAGGTAAAACATGCTTATTATCATAAAAAATTTGTATTTAAGCACATAATTTCCAACATGTAATCATGGCAAGTAATTGTGTAAAATCATTATGGCAATTAGGTGATTTGATCATTCAATCAAAAAAGTCCGAAAAATAATTTTAACACGTTTAATCATTCGGACATATTTTTGCCATAGGTTTTTTTAAAATATAATCATGAAGATAAGGCATGCTCATCATCATGGTAGTATGATAGCAAGTTTACCATATACAGGCTAGCAAAAAATTTCTACATTTTAAGGCCCGCAAGCTAGTAATTTTGAGATGTTCAAGAAAGCAACTCTTGCTTCTTGAAATATAAGTTTTGCTAGATGTGCAAGTTAACTTTTTGCTTTTTGAGATAGGCAAGATAGCATTCCTTGGTGATGTTCAATATAGCTAAGTTCTACATCATGCAAGCTAGTGAATTTTATAACATTTCAGAACATGCATAATCACCAAAGCATCATAAATTTTAATGATATGCAAAATTACAAATTTTGCATGATTGCATTTGTGTGTCTTGAGATTTGCAAGATAGCACTTCTTGGTGATGTTCAAGATAGCAATTTCTTCTCTTTTGAGAAGTGCAATTTTTGCTTTCTTCTTGAATTGTGCAAGCTAGCTATCCCCCCTTTTGTCATTGTCAAAAAGAAGGGAAAAACCCTTTACATCAATTTTTAAATCATGACAAAGGTTAGTATTAATCTCATTTGTACATCATTATATTTTCAAATTAAAACATGCACATTTTCAAAACATATAAACTCATTATTATATGCATGATTCCAAATCATCATTCATATTATTTCAATCATTGTTTCACTCATCACTATAGCTTATCATGCATAATATGTAAAACCATCTAACATGATATAAACATTTATTTATTTAATTTTTTTTTTTAAGCATTCATTATACACATCATACATTATCATAATAAAAAGCATATGCATCATTCCAAATCATAAATATTTCAAATCATCATGGTATTAATTTGTCACATTGCATCCTACCATGCATGATCGAAACTTCTCATTTGCATACATCAAAATAAATTCATGAATATCTCATGCATTCATATCATCACTTGAGGAATATTGAAAAGAAATAATTGGGTGATGAGATAAATATTTCATGAATACAAAGAATTACATAAAAATCATATAATGAATACAAGGAATACAAGTCACAATCATTCAAGAGAAAAATCATTATTCATTTTCAATTCATTCAATTTGATAAATCAAGATCATGATTTTGATATAACTCATTTCAAATTTAAATCATCAAAATCATTTTTATGGCTCACAAAATTTATAACATAAATAGATTCATGATTTCATTGATAATATATTTTCCCCCTTTTTAAGTGTTTCATTTTAAGTGGTCGATTTCATGTTAGCATGCCTTTTCATTTATGAAAACATGCATCAATTTTTTTTAAAGCCACTGTTATTATCATGAAAATCGATAATCAAGAATCATCATACACAATTTCAAAAATATATACTCATTAATTATAACTTCAAATTAAACATGATTTCATATACTCAAAATCGAGAAATAACAATGGAAATCAACATGATACACATTATTAATTCTCAACCACATATAGCATGATTTCATAAGGTATTTTTAATCAAAATCATTTTGTTTATCATAAACATGTAATTTTCATGATTATTTTCAAAATTACTAGAATGATAAGCATGATTCCTAATTGTTTGTATTTTCATTATAAAATTATTAAACATGCAATTTTTAAGAAAATTAAAAAAATACTTTATGAAAAGCATCATATAATTTCAAAGTAAATTAAAGGCATTTTGATTACCTCAGCGTCGAAAGGCATAAAGGCGTAGTTTGCCACCTCGCCTTTGTTGATTTTCTTCTCGTCTTCGGAGGAGCTCGATTCATCCCAATTTTTGTTCTTCTTCTTGCGTTCAAGGCAAGTAGTTCCGTTCTTTTTACTTTTTAATTTTTGTTTCATTTGTAGTTTAAGTTCACCATCACTTGAGCTTATGCTCGAGTGGTCTTCAAATGTTCTATGTCCCAAATCCTTCCTGTTCTTTGGAAGGTGGTTCTCAAGTTCTTCACGTGCATTGCACGTCATTTCATATGTGATCAATGAACCAATTAGTTCTTCAAGTGGAAATTGGTTCAAGTTTTTCGATTCTTGAATAGCAGTTACTTTTGAATCCCAAGTTTTAGAAAGTGAGCGCAAAACTTTGTTAACGAGTTCAAAATCCGAAAAGCTTTTACCAAGTGATTTTAAACCATTGACGACATCCGTAAAACGGGTGTACATGTCAATAACGGTTTCGCTTAGTTTCATATGAAAAAGCTCGAAATCATGCAGTAAAATATTAACTTTCGAGTCTTTGACTCTACTAGTTCCCTCGTGCGTGATTTCAAGAGTGCACCAAATATCGAAAGTCGTTTCGCACAAAGAAACCCGATTGAACTCATTTTTGTCCAAAGCGCAAAATAAGGCATTCATAGCCTTTGCGTTTAAAGAAAAATACTTCTTCTCCAAATCCGACCATTCGTTCATCAGTTTAGAGGGAAGTTGAAAACCGTTTTCAACTATATTCCATAAATCCAGATTTAGAGAAATCAAGAAAACTCTCATTCGAGTTTTCCAATAAGTGTAGTCCAATCCGTTAAACAACGGTGGACGAAAAATCGAAAAGCCCTCTTGAAAGCTATGAAGAGCCATTTCTCTCGGGTGTAAGTCCGAAATGAGAAATACCGGGCTCTGATACCAATTGTTAGGATCGAGAGCACTAAGAGGGGGGGGGGGGGGGGGTGAATTAGTGCAGCGGAAAACTTTCTGCGACTAAAACCGAAAGCTGCGTTTGAACGATAAAGACAACTCTGTATGAAAGTTGATACTAAGCAAGGTTACAGTCAATCTATGTAGGCAGTTTGCAGCTATGATGAAAACCAGAATATCGGTGCAAACTGAAATCCGACGTTCGTATGAAGAAACAGATTTACGTTTAAGTGTCGATTCGTAAATCACTTGATTAGATAAAACGCAGTTTAAGCAAAAGTATAAAGGCAGTGTGCTGCTATTGTACAGCTCAAAATGTAAATGCAATCTGCAATAAGATCATCATGCGAAAAAGCAGATTTACGTCTAAACGCAGATTTACGTCTAAACCTTGAAACTCGTTCGTAAAATTGCAGAGGGCAGTAAGCTATTGAAAAGTTTGCAGTAAAGGTAAAATGCTCAAAGGAAATGCAAACCGAGATTTAGAGTGGTTCGGTCAATCTTGACCTACTCCACTTTTGGCTTCCTCCACCGACGAGGTCACCGACGTCAACTAGAGACATTCCTTCAATAGGCGAAGGCCAACCACCCTCTTACAGATTCACTCCTTTTGACGGGCTTAGGAGACAACCCTTACAGAAGTTTTCTCTCCTCTCTTTACAACTCAAACTTGAAGAATAGAAAGAGGAGAACTAGCAGTTTTGAGCTCTAAGAAACACAGAAAGACAGCAAGATTTCGAGTGTGTGTTCTGTCCTTTCAGTGCTGAATGGGTGGGGTATTTATAGGCCCCAACCCAGTTCAAATTTGGAGCTCAATTTTGTCAATTCCCGGAATTCCGGGATCAGGCGGTTGCACCTCCTGATTGGGGCGGTTGCACCGCCTGGCAGAGCTCGAAGACTGAGCCTCTGGGCGGTGCCACCTCTGTCAGGGGCGGTTGAACCTCTTTGCCAGAGCTCGAAGACCGAGCTCAGGCGGTTGCACCGCCTGACTGGAGATGTTGCACCGCCTGGCAGAGCTCGAAACTTGAGCTCTAGCGGTGCTACCTCCTGACAGAGGAGGTTGCACCGCCCAGTCTCGCTCGGAGACTGAGCCCTGGGTGGTTGCACCTCTTGGCTAGGGCGGTTGCACCGCCCAGTCTCGCTGGGAGACATAGCCTGGGCGGTGCTACCTCCCTGCCTGGGCGGTTGCACCTCCCACAGCAACCTAGGTCCGAATGGGTTGATCCATTCGGCCCAATTTGAGTTCTTCAGGGGCCCAATTGCCCCAAGATTAAGCTAATGGGATCACCTCCCATTTCTAACTTAATCAATGTGCTAACTACGATTATTTCCTAAGACAAATTCTGCAGCTTGCTCCGGTGCGTCAATCGCTTCTTCCGGCGAGTTTCCGGCGAACTTCCGTCGATCATCCGACGAACCCTCGGTGATGCTCCTGCAGACTTCCGGCAAACTCCTGGACTGTGACGATCCACTTGGCAAGTTCCGACGAGCTCCTTTGGCAAGCTTCTGGACTTCTCGGATTTGTTCCCGCAGAACCTCCGACGATTGTCCGAACTTCCGTCGAGCTCTCGAACTCCCAATGTGATCATTGTCATGACTCCGGTGCAACTCCTACTGCATGTCTTACTTTCATCATAGTTAATCCTGCACACTCAAAACAAAAACTTCGATTGAGACAATTAATCCTAAGCAATTAACCAAGTTGTCCGATATGTCATTGGTCCCTCGACGCTTCGTCCGATTCTTCGGCACATCGTCCTTTCCTACGGCCTATTGCCCAATCGGCCAGTTGGCTCCGCAACTCCGATATCCTTGGCACAATACCCGCTCTTCTTGGCCCGATGCCCGAGTCCACGGCCCGAAGCCTTCTGTCGATACGTCGACCAATCCACCGGCCCAACGTCCAATCTTCTGACATGTTCCTTCGGCATAACATGATTTTCCTGCTTTAATTGTCTCATCCTGATCGAGGCATCCTGCGTCACTCAAAACGCAGATTAAATCATAAACATATATTAAGTAGTTTCATCATCAAAATATGAGATTCAACACATTTCTCTCAAAATGATTTAATTCATCTTATATTGCGATAATCCATAAATCATCTTTCATGGCTTCGTCAACACATTTGGGTTCAATATGGGAGAGAAAAGCGGCGTTGGAACAAAAATTTTTAAGAGAAGAACGTGTTTGAATCCCCTTTGATGTGTCTCCTAAGATTAGCTCCTTAGGATGAGCATCTACATACTTCCAATCCTTGGGTAAGGATGTTTCAGAAGTGGATGCATTCAAGTTGCTAGTTGAAGACGAGGTTTCATTTAAATTCAAGGAATCAAAATTAACATCATCATCAAAATCATTTTTCCTTATTTCGGAAATATCATTAAAGATAACATGAATGGATTCTTCAATAATTAAAGTTCTTTTGTTGAAGATACGAAAAGCTTTAGAAACCGAAGAATAACCAAGAAAGATTCCTTCATCGGATTTAGCATAAAATTTTCCTAAGTTATCTTTTTCATTCAAGATAAAACACTTACACCCAAAGACTTTAAAATATGAAACATTAGGTTTTTTGTTGTTCCATAACTCATAGGGAGTTTTGGTGAGTAAGGGTCTTACTAGAACGCTATTCAAAATATAGCATGTAATATTTACGGCTTCGACCCAAAAATATTTGGGTAGGCTATGTTCATTCAACATGGTTCTTGTCATTTCTTGTAAATTTTGATTTTTTCTTTCTACTACTCCATTTTGTTGAGGATTTCTAGGAGTAGAAAAATTATGGTTATATCCATTGAGTTCACAAAATTCTTGGAAATCACTGTTTTGAAATTCACCACCGTGATCACTTCTGATTGACGAAATCATAGAACCCTTCTCATTCTGAACAAGTTTACAAAACTTGGTAAAATATCTAAAGCATTCATTTTTCTGTTTTAAGAAGTAAGTCCATGTGTATCTACTATAGTCGTCTATAATGACGAAGGCGTATTTGCTACCTCCTAGGCTTGATGTAGAGATGTCCGAACAAGTCCATATGGATCAATTGTAAGGGCCTAGAGGTGCTTATTTGATTCTTAGATTTGAAACTGCCCTTAATTTGGTTACCTAATTGGCAAGCATCACATACATTATCTTTGATGAACTTGATATGAGGAATTCCTCTTACAAGTTCTTTAGATGATATTTGAGTGATTAGTTTCATGCTAGCATGACATAATCTTCTATGCCATAGCCAAGCATCTTCATTCAGAACCGAAAAACACATTTCATTACACAAATCATTGATGTCAATAGTGTATACGTTATTTTATTTTAATGCAATCATAGACGTGTTTTTATGTGGTTTTTCAATGATGCAAGCATTAGATTCGAATCTGACAATATATCCTTTATCACATAATTGACTAATGCTCAAGAGGTTATATTTTAAACCATTAACTAACAAAACATCTTCGATAAAGAAGTTGGATTTGTTACCTATGGTTCCTTTGCCAATGATTTTACCCTTGTTGTTGTCTCCGAAGGTGACATAGCCTTCGTCTATGCTAGTGAGCTTAGAGAATTGAGATGGATCTCCGGTCATATGCCTTGAGCATCCACTATCAAGGTACTATCTCTTGCTCCTAGCTTGCGATGGTATAGGTTTCTATAAGAGAGGATGATTTTTAGGTATCCATTTGCTTTTGGGTGCCTCAAAAATAGATCTACATTATTTATCATGTTGCATAGAATTTATCATGGTTCCTTTAGGAACCCAAATTTATTTGTTCGGACTAATTTTCTTGAATGGACAATAATACGTTTTGTGTCCAAATTTGTAACAAAAGTTGCATTTGCTTTGGTGTCGAACATGTAAGATGGGGCCTTTTATGAAGGTCGTTGGATTTTGGTGAGGACTTCTCACAAATCCAATTCGACTTCTTTTGGGAACGTGACCCTTGTTTGCAAGGATCATGTTCAATGACTTGCTACCAACCTTGAATTTCTTCAAGGTGTCCTTAAGTAGCAAGTTTTCCTTTTGGAGAGTTTCTAGATCATGGCATTTTATGCATGAACCTAAACTATCATGATATTCAGTCTTTAACTTATCGAAATTACAAGTAAGACTATCATGCTCCTTTTTTAGCAATTTATATTTTCTACTAATAATCTTGCATTCATCAAATAAGTCATGGAAGGCATTTAATAATTCATCAAATGATAAATCTACATCTATTAAATTTGTTACCTCCTCTCCGATGGCCATTAAGGCGTAATGAGCATCTTGCTCGGTGTTGGACTCCTCTTCTTCGGACGCGCTCGAGTCATCCCATATTGCTTTGAGCGCCTTCTTTTTTGATGTTCTCTTTTTTACTTGGGGACAATCACTCTTATAGTGTCCCGATTTTTTGCACTCATAGCAAATAACTTGGTCCTTCTTGGGTTAAAGTTTATTTTTTATGTCATTTTTAAACTTGTTTCTTTTAATAATTTTTTAAAATTTTCTTGTTAGAAGTGCCAAGTCATCGTTACAGTCCTCATCACTTGAGTTTTCTCTCAAGTGGTCTTCTGAAGTTCTAAGTGTCATATCCTTCCTATTCTTTGGAAGGATCTCTTCTTGCTCTTCATGAGCTTTGCAAGTCATCTCGTAGGTCATTAATGACCCGATTAGCTCTTCAAGAGGGAAGTTGTTTAGATCTTTCACCTCTTGAATAGCAGTGACTTTAGGATCCCAACTCGTAGGAAGGGATCTTAGAATCTTATTTACGAGCTCAAAATCTGAAAAACTTTTTCCGAGTCCTTTTAGACCGTTGACGACATCCATGAAACGGGTAAACATGTCGCCAATAGTCTCACTCGGTTTCATCCGGAAAAGTTCGAAAGAATGTAACAAAAGATTGATTTTTGACTCTTTCACTCTACTTGTACCTTCGTGAGTCACTTCGAGTGTGTGCCAAATATCAAATGTGGTTTCACAAACCGAAACACGATTAAACTCGTTTTTATCAAGCGCACAAAATAAGGCATTCATAGCCTTTGCATTAAGAGCGAAAGCCTTCTTCTCCAATTCATTCCAATTGATCATTGGAAGAGAAGACTTCAAAAATCCATTTTCGACAAGATTCCAAAGTTCAAAATCCATAGAAATAAGAAAGATCCTCATTCGGGTCTTCCAATAGGTGTAGTCCGTCCCATTGAACATGGGTGGACGTGTAATAGAATGGCCCTCTTGGTTTCCGGCGTATGCCATCTCTCTTGAATTTTAATCCATTTGAGAGTTAACCCCGCTCTGATACCAATTGTTAGGATCAAGAGCACTAAGAGGGGGGGGTGAATTAGTGCAGCGGAAATCTTTCAACGATAAAAAACGTTCAAACGATAAAAATGATTTTGTTGTGAAAGTCGATTCTAAGATTACTTTAACTTAAGATCAAGTGAGATGACGTTAAAGTCAATATATGAAAGCAGTTTGCAGTTATGATGAAAATCAAAATATAAGCGCAAACTGAAATGCGACGTTCGTACGATAAAAGCGATTTTGGTGTGAAAGCCGATTCGTAAACCACTTTAACTTGAGATGAAGCGAGATGTAGTTAAAGCAAAGATATAAAGGCAGTTTGCAGTTATGATGGAAATCAGAACATAAGCGTAAACTGAAATATGATGTTCGTATGATAAAACTGATTTGCGTCTAAACGCCGATTCAGAAAGCACTGAACTTTGAAACACGTTTGTAAAAACACAAAAGGCAGTAAGCCATTGAAGAGAATTTCAATAAAGATAAGATGCTCAAAGTAAATGCAAACCGAGATTTAGAGTGGTTCGGTCAATCTTGACCTACTCCACTTTTGGCTTCCTCCACCGACGAGGTCACCGACGTCAACTAGAGGCCTTCCTTCAATAGGCGAAGGCCAACCACCCTTTTACAGTTTCACTCCTTTTGACGGGCTTAGGAGACAACCCTTACAGACTTTTCTCTCCTCTCTTTAAAGCTCAGAACTTGGAAGAAAAGAGGGAGAAGAACTTTTGGCCTTTACAACAATTTTGAGCTCTAAAAATCACAGAACAAGATCAAGATTTCGGTGTATGTTCAGTGCTCTTTCAGTGCTGAATGGGTGGGGTATTTATAGGCCCCAACCCAGTTCAAATTTGGAGCTCAAAACTATCAATTACCGGAATTCTGGGATCTAGCGGTTGCACCTCCTGATTGGAGCGATTGCACCGCTTGGCAGAGCTCGAAGACTGAGCCTCTGGGCGGTGCCACCTCTGTCAGGGGCGGTTGCACCTCTTGCCAGAGCTCGAAGACCGAGCTCAGGCAGTGCCACCTCCTGACTAAGGCGGTTGCACCACCTGCCAGAGCTCGAAGACCGAGCTCAAGCGGTGCCACCTCTTGTCAGGGGAGGTTGCACTGCCCAGTCTAGCTCGGAGACTGAGCCTAGGCGGTGCCACCTCTTGGTTGGGGCGGTTGCACCACCTAGTCTCGCTCGGAGACTTAGCCCAGGCGGTGCCACCTCCTAGCTTGGGCGGTTCAACCGCCTGGTAGAAATCAGGGTCCGAATGGGTTGATCCATTCGGCCCAATTTGGTTTTTTCAAGGGCCCAATTGCCCCAAGATTAAGTTAATGGGATTGACCTCCCATTTCCAACTTAATCATTGTGCTAACTACGATATTCCCTAAGACATTTACTGCAACTTGCTTCGGTGCGTCAATCGCTTCTTCCGGTGAGCTTCCGGCGAACTTCCGTCGATCATCCAATGAACCCTTGGTGATGCTCCTGTGGACTTCCAACAAACTCCTAGACTTGCGACGATCTACTTGGCGAGTTCTGACGAGCTTCTTTGGCAAGCTCATGGACTTCTCGGATTTGTTCCTGTAGAACCTCCGACGACTGTCCGAACTTCCGTCGAACTCTCGAACTCGCAACGTGATCATTGTCTTGACTCCGACGCAACTCCTGCTGCATGTCTTTCTTCTATCGTAGTTAATCCTGCACACTTATCTCAACATATAGATTAGATAACAAATGACAATTGACTTCATCATCAAAATCCGAGATTCAACACTATTCACGCATGAGAGTGGACTTCCCTAGATGGGAAGAAGGAGACCCAATTGGTTGGATCTCGTGCGCGGAGCGATATTTTCGGTACCATAAAACTGCGGATGCATCCATGGTAGAAATTGCAACTATACATCTTGAAGGGGAAGCCATATAGTGGTTTGACTGGTTTGAACACACATATAGAGTCCTTTCATGGCGACAATTCAAAGAAGGACTGCTGAACCGCTTCGGACTAACTTATTACGAGAACATTGACGGACAACTAGCAAAGATCCAACAAACCTCCACCATTCAGGAGTACCAAACCAGGTTTGAAAGGTTATCTAATCAAACTCGTGATTGGTCTAAAAAACAGCTATTGGGGACCTTTATTGAGGGCTTAAAGCCGGAGATCCGAGGAGAAGTTAAGGCGCGACAACCATACACGCTTATGGCAGCCATCTCTTTCGCACGACTTCAAGAGGAGCAATTGAACCATGAAGCCCGAAGGACTAGGATCATGCCTCGACCTACAATACTAAAGCCCTCAGCCCCCCCTACTATCAACCGAGTCCCTGCACTGAAAAGGTTAACAAGAGAAGAATTTCGGGAGCGATCTGCGAAGGGGTTATGTTGGCATTGCGATGAGCCGTGGAGCCACGAGCATCGCTGTAGAAAAGGGAGACTTCTTATGATTGAACTAGTAGAAGAAGAGGTCATTGAACATCCAGAAGAGAGCCTTGAATATGAAATAGAAGATATGGAAGAAGAGCCACAACCGATCGACATTACGGTACATGCACTAGCCGGCTACTCAAACCCGCAAACGATGAAAGTTGTAGGCCTTCTCAAACAACAGTCGATTACTGTTCTCATCGACATGGGCAGCACTAATAACTTTCTGAATAGTAAGGTTGCTGCTCGAATGACACTGCTTATTGAATGTTGCAGCAAGTTCGATGTAAAGGTGGCCGACGGTAGAATCCTAAAGTGCGACCAAAGATGCCCGCAGGTGAAACTATTACTGCAAGACCAAGAAATTATCACTGATTTCTTCCTCCTACCACTTGATGACTATGAGGTAGTGCTTGGTATAGAATGGCAGACTACACTAGGTGATGTCTCTTGGAACTTTTCTAAATTAATTATGAAATTCTACTGTAAGGACAAACATATCATCCTACGCGGGAAGCGCGGAAGCAACGTTACCACTGTTTCGACCCAACGAATGGAGAAAGTTTTACACAAGGTAAATGGTGGCTTTTTTATGCACCTCCAGCAGCAACCAGAGGGGAAGAAAATAGAAATTGAAGATCAAAATCTTGCCCAATTGCTTACTGAATTTGCCGACATTTTTGCTGAACCATGCGGTCTTCCTCCTTCTCGACAACATGACCATCGAATTCCAATCCTTCCGGGCAAGCCACCAGTGAACACTCGACCGTACTGATATCCTCACCTCCAAAAAGATGAAATTGAAAAGATCGTAAAGGAGATGCTTGAAACAGGGGTGATTCGGCCAAGTTGCAGCCCCTATTCCTCACCAGTGCTACTTGTACGCAAGAAAGACGGAACTTGGCGGATGTGCATCGACTACCGAGCTTTAAATGGCATCACCGTCAAGGACAAGTACCCAATACCAGTGGTGGATGAACTTCTTAATGAATTAAAAGGAGCTCGAGTCTTCACGAAGTTGGACCTCCGATCCAGTTACCACCAAATTCGGGTATGTGAAGATGACATTCCAAAAACTGCATTCCGCACACATGATGGTCATTATGAATTCTTGGTAATGCCTTTTGGACTCACTAATGCTCCTTCAACCTTTCAAAGTCTCATGAACGATATTTTTCAGAGCTTTCTTCGTAAATTTGTGCTGGTATTTTTCGATGATATTCTCATTTACAGCCTTTCTCTTGAGACTCACTTTCAGCATTTACAGATTGTTCTAACGATCCTTCGGGAGAATACTCTTTTTGTTAAGCAACCAAAGTGTAGCTTTCTCCAGCAAAAAGTAGAGTACTTTGGGCACATAATATCAAAAGGAGTGGCGGTAGACCCAACAAAAATTGAGACAATGCAAGGCTAGCCGAAACCTACAAACGTGAAATTACTACGCGGGTTCCTTGGACTAACAGGCTACTACCAAAAATTTGTTAAGGACTATGGGAAGATCAGTGCACCACTCACTTCTCTACTGAAAAAAGATGCTTTCCAATGGTCAGACAAAGCTTCTGCTGCCTTCGACAAACTTAAGGTAGCCATGACAACGACGCCGGTGCTAGCGCTACCAGATTTCAGTCGACCCTTCATCATTGAGACCGATGCATCTGGAGTCGGAATTGGAGCCATTCTCATGCAAGATGGTCGACCACTCGCATACACTAGCAAGGCATTATCTCCCTCCCATCAAAACATGTCGGTATATGATAAGGAGATGCTCGCCATTGTACACGCAGTAATGAGGTGGAGACCCTACCTAATCGGCCGGCGATTTCAAATTAAAACCGACCATAGAAGCCTCAAGTATTTTTTGGAGCAAAAGATATCATCCCCTGAGCAACAAAAATGGGTAACTAAACTTCTTGGATTCGATTATGAAATTATTTACAAAAAGGGGAAAGAAAACGTTGTTGCAGATGCACTCTCACAGCTACCTGAGCAAGCTAATCAGCCATCTCCCTTCCTACCACTAGTTTCCTTGTGGACATTAGGGAAGAATGGAAGAAGGATCCAGAGATCAGCAACATTATAAAAAAATTGGAGGAGGATCCAAGTGCAATAGCCCACTACACTTGGGATTCGAGGGATCTACGCTACAAAGGTCGTATTGTGCTTATACCTGACTCCCCTTGTATCATAATCATCCTGCATGAAATGCACTCCATACCTTCAGCAGGGCACTCTGGATTCCTAAGAATCTACAAAAGAGTGAAACAAAATTTTTATTGGAGAGGGATGAAAAAAATTATTGCTGAATATGTGGCATAATGTGATGTATGTCAACAGCACCAGGGTGAAACTGTGGCAAATCCAGGGAAACTACAACCACTACCTATACCGAACTCGGTGTGGACTGACATCTCCATGGACTTCATTGAAGGGCTGCTACCTGCCAAAGGTAAAAGTACAATTCTCGTGGTGGTTGATCGACTTACGAAATATGCTAATTTTTGTGCTGTGAGAAGTCCCTACACTACTGCTAGTATTGCCTAAGTTTTCATAGAAAATATTGTTAAACTACACGGGATGCCATGGCCCATTGTAAGTGATCGTGATAGGATCTTCACTAGTAAATTTTGGACCGAGTTATTCCAGTTACAAGGAACCAAACTCAAGATGAGCACAACGTATCATCCACAAACTGACGGCCAAACAAAGGTGGTAAATAGGTGTTTAGAGACATACCTTCGGTGTTTCGCTAGCGACCGACCAAAAGAGTGGGCAAAATGGCTTCCCTGGGCCGAATGGTGGTATAATACTACATATCATTCATCTACAAAATGTGCCCCATATGAAGCATTGTATGGTCGACCAGCCCCTGTGATTCCAAAGTATGTAATTGGCTCGACCAAGGTAGATCAGGTTGAACAAGAATTGATTGATAGGGACAAACTCCTACAACTATTAAAATATAATCTCTCTATAGCTCAAGCCAGAATGAAGCAGCAAGCCGACACACGACGAAGCGAAAGAGAATTTTCAGTAGGAGATTGGGTTTATCTTCGCCTACAACTATACAAGCAACTCTCCATCAACACTCGAGCCTCCATGAAGCTATCTCCATGATTTTTTGGGCCCTATCAGATCACAGAGCGTATTGGAGCAGTGGCGTATAGACTTAAATTACCTGAGGATGCCAAAATTCACCCTATCTTCCACGTGTCATGCCTGAAGCCCAAGTTGGGAGAACACGAGTCACCCTAGATCAAACTGCCCAACACCACTGAGGATGGAGTTATTCAAGCTCAACCACAAGCCATCCTAGATTGCAGGATCATGATGCGTCGCCGACGTCCCTCTATTGGAAGTACTAGTGCATTGGAATAATTTACCACTTGAAGACGCCACATGGGAACCATATGAGGAGCTTAAGACCCGGTTCCCTGAGTTTATAGAATCTCAGCCTTGAGGACAAGGCTGATTTGAAGAGGGCGGATATGTTAGGACTCTAGCTAGGAGAGTCCTAATTGAGAGGGACATTCATGTATGAGGTTTTTTCTTAGAGAAGAATTAGGAGTTGTAAGGGAATAGGAGTCTTGAGTAGGAGTCCTATTAGGAGTTAGTTAGAAGTAAGACTCTTAAGTAGGAGTCCTATTAGGAGTTAGGGTTTAGAAGCCCTATAAATAGCCATGTATTCTTTCTCTTTTCTTAAGCAATAGATGAATCTTTTCTGCAGCCTTTGAGCAGCAACTTGGAGGGAGGAACCCCTATAGAGTTCCAAGGAGGCCGATCCCCTAAAGAGATCAACCTCAAGTTTAGAATCTGCAAGGGTTCTAACACATCGCCTGACTGGGGTGGTTGCACCGCCTAGTCTCGCTCGAAGACTGAGCCCAAGCGGTGCCACTACCTAACCTGGGCAGTTGCACCACCCAGCTTTCCTAGGTGACCATCTCCTGGGCGGTGCCACCGCTTTGCAAGAATTCTGGTCCGAATGGGTTGATCCATTCGGCCCAATTTGGGTCTATCAAGGGCCCAATTGCCCCTAGATTAAGTTAATGGGATCACCTTCCATTCCTAACTTAATCTACATGCTAACTACGATATTTCTTAAGACATTTACTGCAACTTGCTTTGGTGCGTCAATCGCTTCTTTCGGCGAGCTTCCGGCGATCTTCCGGTGAACATCCGATGAACCTTCGGCGATGCTCCTACGGACTTCCGGCAAACTCCTGGACTTGCGACGATCCACTTGGCGAGTTCCGATGAGCTTCTTTGGCAAGCTCCTGGACTTCTCGGATTTGTTCCTACAGAACCTCCGATGACCGTCCGGACTTCCGTCGAACTCTCGAACTCCCAACGTGATCATAGTCTTGACTTCGGTGCAACTCCTGCTATATGTCTTACTTCCATCGTAGTTAATCCTACACATGTAAAACAAAACTTCGATCGAGACAATTAATCCTAAGCAATTAACCAAGTTGTCTGGCATGTCATTGGTCCCTCGACGCTTCGTCCGATTATTCGATGCATCGTCCTCTCCTGCGGCCTATTGCCCAATCGGCTAGTTGACTCCGCAACTCCGATATCCTTGGCACAATACCTGCTCTTCTTGGCCCCATGCCCGAGTCCACGGCCCAAAGCCTTCTATCGATACGTCGACCGATCCACCGGTCCGATGTCCAATCTTCTGACATGTTCCTCCGGCACAACATGATTTTTTCTGCTTTAATTGTCTCATCCTGATTAGAGCATCCTACGCCACTCAAAATTCAGATTAAATCATAAACATATATCAAGTGGTTTCAACATCAAAATATGAGATTTAGTAGCTAAGGTGTATCGTCAAAGGCAAGGTGTTGACTATGATGAAACATTCTCTCCTATAGCAATACTAAAATCCATTAGAATTCTATTGGCTATTGTAGCACACTATGATTATGAGATCTGGCAAATGGATGTGAAAACTGCATTCCTCAATGGGAACCTCGAGGAGGAGGTCTATATGATGTAACCTGAGGGATTTATGTACAAGAACTGCCCATATAAGGTGTGTAGGTTGCTTAGATCCATTTATGGACTGAAGTAAGCCTCCCGAAGTTGGAACATAAGATTTGATGATGCAATCAGATCTTATGACTTCGTTAAGAATGAAGATGAGCCTTGTGTGTATAGGAAGGTAAGTGGGAGTGTATCACCTTTTTGGTGTTATATGTGGATGACATCCTGATCATTGGGAATGACGTAGGAATGCTATCCACAGTAAAGGCTTGGTTATCTAGACACTTCTCCATGAAGGACTTAGGGGAAGTATCCTATATCTTGGGGATTAGAATCTATAGAGATAGATCCAAGAGGATGCTTGGCTTGTCCCAGTCCAAGTACATAGAAACCATTGTCAAAAGGTTTGGCAAGAAAAATTCCAAGAGAGGTCTCATACCGATGAGACATGGGATATCGCTTTCTACGAGTATGTCCCCAAAGACTCTAGAAGAAAGGGCGTGTTGAATCTCGTATTTTGATGATGAAACTACTTGATATATGTTTATGATTTAATCTGCATTTTGAGTGACGCAGGATGCTTCGATCAGGATGAGACAATTAAAGCAGGAAAATCATGTTGTGCCGAAGGAACATGTTAGAAGATTGGACGTCGGGCCGGTGGATCGGTCGACGTATCGACAGAAGGCTTCGGGCCGTGGACTCGGGCATCGGGCCAAGAAGAGCGGGTATTGTGCCAAGGATATCGGAGTTGCGGAGTCAACTGGCCGATTGGGCAATAGGCTGCAGAAGAGGACGATGCGCCGAAGAATCGGACGAAGCATCGAGGGACCAATGACATGTCGGACAACTTGGTTAATTGCTTAGGATTAATTGTCTCGATCGAAGTTTTGTTTTGTTGTGCAGGATTAACTATGATAACAATGAAGACATAAAGCGAAACAAAGTGTCGGAGTCAAGCGCGAAGGATTTGTTGCGAGTTCGAGAGTTCGATGGAAGTCCGAAGGTTCGTCGGGAATGCTACCGGAACTAGCCGAGAATGAGTTGGGAGCTTGCCGAAGGGTTTTTCGGAAGCTCGTCGGAAGGTTCGTTGGAAGTTTGCGGAGCTCGCCGAGAAAGATCGGAGCTTGCCGACGAAGCTCGTTGAAACTCGCTAAGATCAAATCGTGAAGTCTACGAGCTTGCCGGGAGTCCGCAGAATGGTTTCCGAGAGTTCATCGGAAGACCGCCGGAAGTTTGCCGGAAGCACACCAGAAGAAGTCTTGACATGCGGACTTTGTAATAGCTTAGAAAATGTCTTTAAATTCATAGTTAGCACATTAATTAGGGTTAGGATTAGGTGTTAATCCTATAACCCAAGTAGGGGCCAATTAGGCCCAAGTTCGGACTGGTTTGGACCATGTTTTGGAGCCAAACCAAGTGAGCTGGAATAGTGAAAGAGGTGGCACCGCTAGGGTTGGAGGTAGCACCGCCCAGGCTATGTCTTCCAGCGAGACTGGGAGGTGCAACCGCCCCAGCCAAGAGGTGCAACCGCCATGAGCTCAGTCTTCGAGCAAGACTGGGCGGTGCAACCTCCCTAACAGAGAGGTGGCACCGCTTGAGCTCAGTCTTCGAGCAAGACTGGGCGGTGCAACCTCCCTGACAGAGAGGTGGCACCGCCTGAGCTCAGTCTTCGAGCAATACTGGGCGGTGCAACCTCCCTGACAGAGAGGTGGCACCGCCTGAGCTCGGTCTTCGAGCTCTGCCAGGCGATGCAACCTCTCCAATCAAGAGGTGCAACCGCCTGATCCCGAAATTTCGGGATTTGATCGTTTTGAGCTCCAAATTTGAATTGGGTTGGGGCCTATAAATACCCCACCCATTCAGCACTGAAGGGACACAGATCCACACCGAATTCTTGATCTTTTCAGTGATTCTAAGAGCTCAAATTTGTGTAAAGTCCAAAAGTTCTCCTCTTTTCTGTTCTTCAAGTCTTGAGTTGTAAAGAGAGGAGAGAAAGGATCTGTAAGGGTTGTCTCCTGAGCCCGTCAAAAGGAGAGAAACTGTAAAAGGGCAATTGGCCTTCGCCTATTGAAGGAAGGCCCCTAGTTGACGTCGGTGACCTCGCCGGTGGAGGAAACCAAAAGTGGAGTAGGTCAAGACTGACCGAACCACTCTAAATCTCTGGTTTGCGTTTATTTTGAACACTTTATCATTACTGCAAACCTCCTACATAGCTACTGCTCTCTGCGCTTTTACAAACAATTTTCTAAGCTCTAATCTTTCCGAATCTGGATTCAGACGTCAATAGGTGTTTTCGTACGATCTTTACTTTGCAGCTTACATTTACGTCTTGAATCTGTTTATAACTGTGAACTATCTTCTGCGCTTTTACGAACGAGTTTCCTTGCAGTTTACATTTACATTTTGATTCTATTTATAACTGCAAACTGTCTTCTGCAACTTTACGAACGAGTTTCAACATTTAGACGTAAAACTGCATTTAGACGTAAATCGGCTTTCCTCGCACAATCATCAGATTTCAGCTTACGTTTACGTCTTAATTTCAACTACATACTGCCTTCTGCGAGTATACAAACGAGTTTCAAAGTTCAGACATAAATCTGCGTTTAGACGTAAATCTGCTTTTTGCAGATTACTTTTTGAGCTGTACAATAGCAGCACATTGTCTTTATACTTCTGCTTAAACTGCGCTTAGACGCAAACTGTGTTTAGACGCAAACTGCGCTTAGACGCAATCTACGCTTAGATGCAAACTGCGCTTAGACGCAAACTGCGCATAGATGCAATCTGCGCTTAGACGCAAACTGCGCTTAGACGCAATCTGAGTTTAGACGCAATCTGCATTTAGACGCAAACTGCATTTAGACGCTAACTGTGTTTAAACGTAAACTGCACTTAATCATAAGTAAACTTAGAATCGGCTTTTGCATAGTGTTTATCGAACGAACGCAGCTTTCGTTTTTAATCGCTGAAAGATTTCCGCTGCACTAATTCACCCCCCCCCCCCCCCTCTTAGTGCTCTCAATCCTAACAATTGGTATCAGAGCCAGGTTATTTCTCATTTCGGATTTACACCTGAGAGAAATGGCTCTTCAAGAGGGCTTTTCGGTCTTTCGTCCACCGTTGTTTAACGGATTGGACTACACTTATTGGAAAACTCGAATGAGAGTTTTCTTGATTTCTACGAATTTAGACTTATGGAGTATCATTGAAAACGGTTTTCAACTTCCCTCCAAACCGATGAACAAATGGTCGGATTTGGAGAAGAAGAATTTTTCTTTAAACGCAAAGGCTATGAATGCCTTATTTTGTGCATTGGACAAAAATGAGTTCAATCGGCTTTTGACATTTGGCGAATTCTTGAAATCACGCACGAGGGAACTAGTAGAGTCAAACACTCGAAAGTTAACTTTTTATTGCATGATTTTGAGTTTTTTCAAATGCAACCAAGCGAGACTATAGGCGACATGTACACCCGTTTCACGGATGTCGTCAATAGTTTAAGAGCTCTTGGAAAATGTTTTTCGGATTTTGAACTCGTAAACAAGATTTTGCGTTCTCTTTCTAAAAAGTGGGATTCAAAAGTAACTGCAATACAAGAAGCTAAAAATCTAAACAACTTACCACTTGAAGAACTAATTGGTTCATTGATGACATATGAAATGGTGCACAATGCACATGATGAACATGTTGAACACAATCACCTTCCAAAGAACATGAAGGATTTGGAACTCTGGACAAATGAATGCCACTTGAGCGATGACTCAAGTGATGAGGACAATGATGAACAAACCAACCTTCCAAAGAACAGGAAGGATTTGGGACATAGAACATTTGAAGACCACTCGAGCGTAAGCTCAAGTGATAGTGAACTTAAACTACAAATGAAACGAAAATTAAAAAGCAAAAAGAATGGAACTACTTGCTTTAAACGCAAGAAGAAGAACAAAAATTGGGATGAATCGAGCTCCTCTGAAGACGAGAAAGTCAACAAAAGCAAGGCGGCAAACTACGCCTTACTAGCCTACGACATTGAGGTAATTAAAATGCCTTTGGTTTATTTTAAAATTACTTGATGCTTTCATGATATATTTTCTTTTAGAATTAATTTTCTTGAAAATTAAATGTTTAAAAATAAAAATACAAAAAATTATGATCATGCTGATAATTTCGAAAATGATAATATTACATGATAAACAAATAAAATGATTTTGATCATGGTTAAGAAGTAATAATGTGTATCATGTTTGATTAACATTGTTGAATGAAATCACGTTTGATTTAAAGTAATGCATAAAGATGTAATATTAAATGGTTATTAACAATTTTATGCATGAGATTTTAAGTTATCCATGATCATGAGCTTGTTTGATCTTCTTGATTTAATTTCAAGATCTATAGCAAAAATCATGTCTGAATATATGAAAGTGTTAATTTCATTTTCGGATTCACTTAACAATTGGTATCCTAACAATCAGATTCTCTCATACACTTATGAAAAATATTTTTCTAAAATGGATTTGATGAAATGATTCCTGCTTATAAATTCCATCTTGAAATATGAATGATAGTGTTTTTGCTTGCAAAGATTTGTTTCACATTCATATCTCCTATGATTCATGTGCAGAAAAAGAATTTATAAATCATAATACAATGAGATTTCTTATGCAAAAATAAAGTGCTTTTGTGATTCTTTGCTAAAGAGAATAATCATAATCATGATCTTGATAATTATAACATGAAGCTCTTTATAAATCAAGATCGTTCATTATGCTCCCTACATTTATCAAAAAGGAGTTCTTCAAATGAAATGCAATTCAATGAAGTGTCATATTGATATCTTGAAACTTGGAATATTTTAAAATGTGATCTTGATAAGAATGTTTCAAGTTGCTCTTTGTACTATATCTTTTCGAATGAATCATAAGCCTTGATATCATATATTTCATAATACAAGATTTCTTTGCCTTATGTCTTGAACTTTCATGCTTATCTTAATTTGGCATATAAAGACTAAGGCATGCTTAGATGAAAAAGAATCTCTTAAAAAATATATATATATATATACTTTTCCCATCTGATCGAGATTAATGATTTCATGATATTTTGTGAATCTCGAAATTAATTTTAATGACTTGATTATGAATTTCAAGTTAATGATTTGATTTGAATAAGTTTTATCTAAATCATAATCTTGATCTTGCAAAATTGAAGTCACAAATAATATCTTGTGGTATTCATGAATTGATACTCACAATATGAAAGCATTGATATTCATGACTTGAATTGGATTGAAACATTGTATGCTTAAATTAATCAGTCTCCTATGTTTCAAAAATTCCTTAAATGCCTTATGTGATGATTGAAAACTAACTTGCTTTATGATGAATCACGAATCATGACTTGATCTATGATGTAAATGCCTTGAAATGATTGAAATATTTAAAACTTTTATGCTCTTCCCCCTACTTTCTTCTTGTTTTCAATGATAAAATAGGGAGAAGTTTTGATCATGCATGGTAGGATATAATTTGACAAAATTGATACCATCATGATATGAAACATTTATGATGTGCAATTATGCATGCAATACTTGTGCTTTCTAATTATGATATGATGTATTGCATATGATGTAAATCATGATTTAAAATGCTATGAGTGCCAAGTTACACATTTTGAGAAGAAATTGTTATATTGAAACATTAATGTAATTATGAATGGTGATATGATATCATGCATGTAATACTTCAACTTATGATAATGATGCATGCAATGATAAAATATTCATGATGAAAAATTGTCTTGACATTCATAACTTGATTATTCATCCTTTGTCATGATTTTGAAATCGTTGTAAAAGGAAAAAAGAACTACAAAACTGTATTCTCTCTTTCTTTTTTACAATGACAAAGGGGGAGATAGCTAGCTTGTACAAGTCAAGAAGATGCAAAAACTTGATTGCTAGCTTGCCTATTTTAAGTAGCAAAGATTGCTAACTTGCTTATTTCAAGAAGAAAAATTGTCTTCTTGAACATCACTATCTTGAATATCTCAAGAAGCAAAACTTGCAATTTGCACATTGCAATAGGAAGCAAGAATCATGAGCTTATACAAGAAAGCTATCTTGCATTTGCTTTCGAAATTTTTGCTAGCTTATATATTGTGAAACTTGTATATCGTAAAAATTGCTAGCTTGTTGGTCTAAAGAGAAGCAAAAAGTTGCTATCTCAAAAGAAGCAAATGTGCTATCTTGCCTATCTCAAGAGGCAAAAATGCTAACTTGCGCATCTAGCAAAGTGAGCAAAATTTTCAAGAAGCAAGAGTTGCCTTCTTGAACATCTCTAATTTGCTAGCTTGCATGATGTAGAACTTGCTATCTTGAACATTACCAAAAGTGCTATCTTATATGCTATAAAACTTGCATATCTAAAACTTGATAGCATGAATGTTCTAAGCATGATGTAACACTTGCTAAATCTTCTAGCTACAAGATTGCATGATGATAAAACTTGATATTATGATTTTCATGCAATGAATTGAACCAATATCACACACAAACGATTAATTGTGATACTTCTCCTTTTTGTTGATGACAAAGGGGGAGAAGTATGTTGATGACATGACATGTGATGCATAAGTTTATGCATATGTTCATGTTGACGTGTTGCAAGTATTCAAGATGAATATTGCAATGACTTGAATTCAGTTTGAATTCAAGGTTCTATCAATATGGCATATTGATAGGGGGAGTTTGTTTAAACTCCGGGAGTTAAGTTTAACTCCGTCATCAAGTGGTTGTCATCATAAAAAAGGGGGAGATTGTTGAATCTCGTATTTTGATGATACAACTACTTGATATATGTTTATGATTTAATATGAGTTTTGAGTGACGCAGGATGCTTCGATCAGGATGAGACAATTAAAGCAGGAAAATCATGTTGTGCCGAAGGAACATGTCAGAAGATTGGACGTCGGGCCGGTGGATCGGTTGACGTATCGACAGAAGGCTTCGGGCCGTGGACTCGGGCATCGGGCCAAGAAGAGCGGGTATTGTGCCAAGGATATCGGAGTTGCGGAGTCAACTGGCCGATTGGGCAATAGGCTGCAGAAGAGGACGATGCGCCGAAGAATCGGACGAAGCGTCGAGGGACCAATGACATGTCGGACAACTTGGTTAATTGCTTAGGATTAATTGTCTCGATCGAAGTTTTGTTTTGTTGTGCAGGATTAACTATGATAACAATGAAGACATAAAGCGAAACAAAGTGTCGGAGTCAAGCGCGAAGGATTTGTTGCGAGTTCGAGAGTTCGACGGAAGTCCGAAGGTTCGTCGGGAATGCTACCGGAACTAGCCGAGAATGAGTTGGGAGCTTGCCGAAGGGTTTTTCGGAAGCTCGCCGGAAGGTTCGTTGGAAGTTCGCAGAGCTCGCCGAGAAAGATCAGAGCTTGCCGACGAAGCTCGCTGAAACTCGCTAAGATCAAATCGTGAAGTCTAAGAGCTTGCTGGGAGTCCGCAGAATGGTTTCCGAGAGTTCATCGGAAGACCGCCTGAAGTTTGCCGGAAGCTCACCAGAAGAAGTCTTGACTTGCGAACTTTGTAATAGCTTAGAAAATGTCTTTAAATTCATAGTTAGCACGTTAATTAGGGTTAGGATTAGGTGTTAATCCAATAACCCAAGTAGGGGCCAATTAGGCCCAAGTTCGGACTGGTTTGGACCAAGTTTGGAGCCAAACCAAGTGAGCTAGAATAGTGAAAGAGGTGGCACCGCCAGGGTTGGAGGTAGCACCGCCCAGGCTATGTCTTCTAGCGAGACTAGGAGGTGCAACCGCCCTAGCCAAGAGGTGCAACTGCCCTAAGCTCAGTCTTCGAGCAAGACTAGGCGGTGCAACCTCCCTAACAGAGAGGTGGCACCGCCTGAGCTCAGTCTTCGAGCAAGACAGGGCGGTGCAACCTCCCTGACAGAGAGGTGGCACCGCCTGAGCTCAGTCTTCGAGCAAGACTGGGCGGTGCAACCTCCCTGATAGAGAGGTGGCACCGCCTGAGCTCGTTCTTCGAGCTCTACCAGGCGGTGCAACCTCTCCAGTCAAGAGGTGCAACCGCCTAATCCCGAAATTCCGGGATTTGATCGTTTTGAGCTCCAAATTTGAATTGGGTTGGGGCCTATAAATACCCCACCCATTCAGCACTGAAGGGACACAGATCCACACCGAATTCTTGATCTTTTCAGTGATTCTAAGAGCTCAAATTTGTGTAAAGTCCAAAAGTTCTCCTCTTTTTTGTTCTTCAAGTCTTGAGTTGTAAAGAGAGGAGAGAAAGGATCTGTAAGGGTTGTCTCCTGAGCCCGTCAAAAGGAGAGAAACTGTAAAAGGGCAGTTGGCCTTCGCCTATTGAAGGAAGGCCCCTAGTTGACGTCGGTGACCTCGCCGGTGGAGGAAGCCAAAAGTGGAGTAGGTCAAGACTGACCGAACCACTCTAAATCTCTGGTTTGCATTTATTTTGAACACTTTATCATTACTGCAAACCTCCTACATAGCTACTGCTCTCTGCGCTTTTACGAACAAGTTTCTAAGCTCTAATCTTTCCGAATCTGGATTCAGACGTCAATAGGTGTTTTCGTACGATCTTTACTTTGCAGCTTACATTTACGTCTTGAATCTGTTTATAACTGCGAACTGTCTTCTGCACTTTTACGAACGAGTTTCCTTGCAGTTTACATTTACATTTTGATTCTATTTATAACTGTAAACTGTCTTCTGCAACTTTACGAACGAGTTTCAACATTTAGACGTAAAACTGCATTTAGATGTAAATCGGCTTTCCTCGCACAATCATCAGATTTCAGCTTACGTTTACGTCTTAATTTCAACTGCATACTGCCTTCTGCGAGTATACAAACGAGTTTCAAAGTTCAGACGTAAATCTGCGTTTAAGACGTAAATCTGCGTTTAGACGTAAATCTGCGTTTAGACGTAAATCTGCTTTTTGCAGATTACTTTTTGAGCTATACAATAGCAGCACATTGTCTTTATACTTCTGCTTAAACTGCGCTTAGACGCAAACTGTGTTTAGACGCAAACTGCGCTTAGACGCAATCTGCGCTTAGACGCAAACTACGCTTAGACGCAATCTGAGTTTAGACGCAATCTGCATTTAGACGCAAACTGCGTTTAGACGCTAACTGTGTTTAAACGTAAACTGCACTTAATCATAAGTAAACTTAGAATCGGCTTTTGCATAGTGTTTATCGAACGAATGCAGCTTTCGTTTTTAATCGCTGAAA